>NC_142437.1:107575192-107879423 GCF_059453495.1 Arachis ipaensis
AAGTGTTGGATTGTGTTCTAGGTTCCAATCCAAACCTAAAGAGTCACATCTTTCTGCAGTTAAAAGGATCATAAGATATGTTCATGGCACATCCAATTTTGGTCTTTGGTATCCTAAGATTGATGATTTTTCTGCAGTTGGTTATTGTAATGCATATTTTGCTGGTGATAGGGTTGATAGAAGGAGCACTTCTGGTTTATGTTACTTCCTTGGAAAGTCCTTAAATGTATGGTCAAGTAAGAAGCAACCAACAGTGGCCCTATCCACTGCAGAGGCTGAGTATATAGCTGCTTCTTCTTGTTGTTCTCAGCTTTTATGGTTAAAAACACAGCTTGCTGATTACAAATTAAATGCTAAAAATATTTCCTTGATGTGTGATAATATGAGTGCCATTAATATTTCTAAAAATCCAGTTTTGCACTCTAGGACTAAGCATATTGAAGTGAAATTTCACTCAACAAGAGAACATGTCCAAAAAGGGGATATTTGCATTCAATTTGTTAAATCAGAGGATCAATTAGCAGATATTTTTACAAAACCATTGGCTGAGGATAGATTCTGCATGCTTAGGACTTGTCTAGGAATTTTGAGTTATGATTTTTTGTTTGAAAAATGCTGATGTATTTGTTGGAGCTTTTTGTCTCGTAAACAGGCATGAGACAATTCTGGGCAGGAGATGAACGTTTCCCTCAACTCGGCGTGTTCTGGGCTTGTTTCAAGTGAGACTTAATCTGGGCCAACTTCAATATTCAGATCATGAGTGGTTCAAATGTGTTTCCTTAAGTCCAACCATCTCTGGGCCCAAATATGAATGTTACATTTTTTTTGTGAACAATTTTTTGTTGGCATGTGTGTTTAATTTTTCTTGGAAAAGTTTTATTTTAATACTTTTCAAAAAGGCTTTTCAGTTTGATTTAATTTTTTAAGGATTTCGAAAATTTAAAATTCAATTTTCTTGTTTTAAAAATCAAATCAAATCTTTCTTTTATGAGGTCATGTCTTTTCAAGTCTTTTCAAATGGTGATACAGTTGCATGATTTTGGAACTCCACTTTTGGGTACCGTTACCAACACTCTCTCTCTTTCCTCCATAACTTTTTCTCATACTCTTTGGTTTCTTCTCACTCACTTTACTGCTTCTCTTCCCTTAAAAGACTGAAACTAACCAAATGAGGAAGAAAACCATTGCTAAAAGGCCTCCTCGTAAAAAAGTTTATAAGCTTCCCACAAAGTCTTCCACTCGCTCCCAAGATCGGACATTTACTCCATCTCCTTCTCCTCCTACCTCTCCTCCTAGCTGTGACCCCATGGCTCGGACCAAAAATACTCCAAGATACCCTGCCTCTGCCAAGCCGACGCCACCACCAAAGACGACGCCCTCCAGACCAAGCTCTTCGAAACCTGGTTTATCCAAGGGTAAGCGTCCTACTGTTGAAGAACCTGTTCCTGAGACTACTAAACCCAAGTCAAGGTCTGTTCCTATGCGCTCACAAAGAGGTAACCCTCATCGCCCTCTCAAATCTGTTAGAGAACCAGACATTGATCCTTTTGCTCACAAATCACACTTCATGATATCTCACTCAAACTATAACCCCCATCGTTTCAAATCTGCCATGAACCATAATTTTTATGAGGGAGTTATTCAGTATCGTACTCTATATCCATCTTTTCTTGCTGATTTACCTGATTTGAAAAAGAAAGTTTTTCTTTTGTTGAAAATTTGGAGTTTTTAGACTGGAATCACCTTTTCAAAATCAAAAAACCTGTATATCCTCAGTTAGTCAAAGAATTTTATGCAAACATGACTTATCATGAAGGAAGTGTGCATTCTTATGTTAAGGGCAGAGACATTATCTTGAATAATGAAACTATCAGTGATTCCTTGAAGTACACTGATGTTGGGCCGTGTACTTATACATCTGTGAAGTGGGATGAAGGTGTTGGTATCTCTTACCATGATGCTCTAGCTCACATTTGTGAACATGTTTCCTTAATTGATGGCATCACACCCACTCACAAAGCCCTAGGATATGAATGTGCTCAGTTGTATCGTATTGTCAACCACATCTTGATTCCTCAAAGTGGTTCATATCAAAGGGTTTCTTACACTGACACACTTGTTTTGTATGCCCTAATCACTAAAACAGAAATCTCTTTTGCCTACTTGATGGCTAGATACATGTTTGATTCTGTTCGAAGTATAAAAGATAAAGCACTACCTTATGGCATGTTTTTAACTTGCATATTTGAGAATTTTGGTGTTGACCTGTCAAATGAGGATTATGAAAACAGACATTCATACCTAAAAGGGGGTGGTTCAGTGAAACAGCAAAAAGGACCAACTCGATCTGAGAGAGTGGTTCTAGATGATGATGATGATGAAGAGTTCATTCCAGATGACTCTCCTCCTCCTTCCACCGAGGGCACTTCCATTTCCACTGGGAAGAAATCTGCTCTGCTGAATGTGGTCAAGGATGTCGCTCAAGAGTTTGTTTCCCAATCAAATCACATGATTGCCATGAGCGAGGAACAAAGGAAGCTAGCCACCAAGCATGAGAACTTCCTGAAGAAATCAAGGGATAGGGTCGCTGTGCTCATGACCTTCATTGACAACCTTCAAAATGATGAAGACATTGCCACTGATGCTGAAGACGAAGCTGCTTCTGAGGGGAATGGTTTTGATGCCTAGGATTTGTCTCATAAAAACTGCTACTGTTACTCACTTTTTGTCTCATGAATTCTGTTTCTTTAGCTACTCTTGAACTGTTTCATTTTGGATGACTGTAATAACTCTAGATACTATTGCACCTTTGGTAGTTTAGACAGCACTTTTCATTGTGAACTAACTCTTTTCTGCAGGATTCAAGACCTTGTTTTTTGTTCTTGCTTATTGTCCGCCCTTGATAACAAAAGGGGGAGTAAAAGCAATAGGATGATGTTTTACTAGGATGATGCTTTACTAGTATTTATTTTGGGATTTTTGTCTGTTTGCTGCATTAATACTTGATTTCACTTGCTGATGATATTAGCTTAATGTTGGGCTGATTATATAGTGTTGTTTGTTTGATATCCCTTAGATAAGATAATTGTGTACAGCTCTCTATTGTGTTATCTTTAAGTACAATGAAAAACAAGAATAAAGAAGAAAGTATAAATCCAGGGGGAGCTAATCTTTAAAAGGAAAGGGGGAGCAACACTAAAGCAAGAAACATCAAAGGAAAATTTTCTAACCTTACTAAAAATTTAAATTCCTTTGATCATTGCTTGATTATGTTTGTCATCAAGGGGGAGATTGTTGAGTTAAGAAATTAATTAATAAAAATGATGATGACAAACATTTGATTAGTGGGCTAATCACCCAATTAGTTTTGATTATTTTTTATAAGTGATGCAGGCTAAAAACAAGTGTTGCAGCAGCCCAACATCAAACAAAAGATATATGCTAATGGGCTGAATGGTAAGTGAAAATAAAGACAAGCCCAAGTCATTTATCTCAAGCAAAAGTCTTCCAAGAAGCAAGGCAAGGCACCAACAGGCTGAACTTGAGAAGAACCCGATCCAAGCCCGAATTGATTTTCAATTTTCTCCATCTTGCTTTACCAGAAGCAACGTTCCTCTCCTCTCTAATCAAGTCAAATCAAGGCTTCAGAAAAGTAAGAAAGAGAAAGAGAGAGAGAGCTTCTTCACCAAGATAGTCACAAAGAAGCAAGAAAGAGAAACTAAGCTTGAAAGGCAGAAGTCATCTCAACAAATCCAAACCAAATCAAGCTTAGGTTATAGGTAAATCTTTTCCTCATACATGCAACTCGGTTTCATCTCTTCTTCCCAACTCTCTGCTATATCTGAAAATGGCATTCAAGGGAAAGTTGTTCTCTGCCCTATTCTGCTTTACATCTACGGTCACAAGTGATACTTGGGGACCAAGTAATTTCTCAATGGCTAAGATCAAGTTGACCATGAGAAGATTTCTATGGTTACTGCTTTATGGCTTTTGGTTAAGATGAAGAAGTCAGAAGCAAAGTTTCTACTCTAAGGTTTAATGAGAAAAAGTGATTCTGTGGGTTGGTGAAGCTCAAGGCTCAAGGTGTTGACCTTGGAAGAAGAACCCAGCAACATGCAAGGAGATAAAAGAGGTTTGATGTTCATTCAGAAACTAAGGAGAGAAAACCAGAGTGTGAGAACAGTGTTCTGTTAGGAAGTTCCTCTACTTGGATAATGCTTTCTTTCAAAGAAGCATTCGGCCAATACTGAAGAACTGCATCTAAGGTTTGCAAATCTGGTTTTGCACATAGCAAAGAGGCTGCTGATGAAGTCAATCTCCTTCATGTTTTACTGATTGTAATATACTTTTCTAAGTTTATCTTTTTGTAATTTCTTGAGAGAAAAGGCATTGTGAGAAAGCTTAAGAAAAAGCCATGAGTGGAAAAAGGTTGAGAGATACACTTGAGAGAAAAACCTAGAGTTATTTTCTAATTTCTTTGGGTTGGCTAAGTGTCTTGTATCTTGTACCTGTAAGGTATCCCTTTCTTAGTTGGGTTAGCACTAAGAGGAATAGTTAAGTATTAGCATAGCCAATGTCAAGTTAGGTTAGAACTTGAGTGTGAAAGGATTGGGTCAATCCTGTGAAATTGGTGTATGTAATACTGTTAACTATAGTGAAATTCTTCCATAGTTGTGGAGGAGACTGGATGTAGGTTGCATAGCACAAGGCAACCGAACCAGGATACATGCTGGTGTTAGCTTTTCTCTTCTCTGCTGAGTTCTGTTTTCTGATATTCATGAGACAAAAATAAATTGTCTCATAAATTTTCGTTGCTAAGTTCAAACTGAACCTGAATTGAAAGTTCATTTTAAAAGCGTAATAACAGCAACTTAAAAAGAAGGCATAGATTCAACCCCCCTTCTCGAAGCCTACCACAACCTTCAATGAATTATAACTGATTAGTTATTTAATTTTATTACGATAAATATCAAATTCTACTCCGAATATAAAAATATAAAATTTTATTCCTTCCATTTTTATTTTACCACTATAAAAGACCATATATGCTAGAAGAAAATATCATTCATTTACCAATTACTCTTTTATTAGGTAACTTTTACAACAATTCTTTTTCTTCCTATGAGGCGTCGTCGCAAGAAGTCAACTATCGTGGACAGAAACTACCACACACTCTTCAACTCCCGTGCTCATCATTCAGAGCAATATATAATATGTTATCCATGAAGCATTTATAGACCATGGTGTTATCATATATGCATAAATAAAAAAAATTTCGTAATTAAGCTTAAGTCATTTACCTATTTGTGTGGTATATTATAGTGTGAAATTACTTTCAATTTGTGTTGTGCAATGATATTATGGTTTAATTTAAACTTTTGTTTTAGAACTGTGTTATGATTTTATCTCATCATTTTCTCTTAGATATCAAGTTGATGTATTTTTATTTATTATTATTGAAACAGATGTGATATAAAATTTGTAAAAAAAAAAAAATAAAACTCTCACACTTAATTTATGTTATTATAGTATTTTATCGCTTCTATTTCTTTTTATTATAATTAATTATAATTTATTATATCAGTTAGTTTAATTCATTAATTTATAATATGCATGATAAAATAGATTATTTGTTACTTATACGTTTATTCTTCTAAAATCTAAATCTGAATAATTATATTTTTAGTTTTAGTTATGAACAAAATATTATTAATAATAAATGATAATTAACCACTCATACTTTTAATCAAAGTGTTTGGATGATTTTTATATTTATTAATATTAATTGTTGATTATTTTTCGTCAATAAATTGTATTATAATTTTATGTTAGTTCATAATTGGTTAATGATTAATATTCATGAAACTATGTTATTCTAAATTTTATATTTTAGAAATATTTTATTTAAATGTATTTTAAACATAAAAATGTATTATTTTTAATAATATCATACTTTTACTTTTTTTAATTATTCTAAATGAATATTTTATCAAATACTAATTAAAGCCATCCTTCCATTTGCTTTTACTAATTTATTATCTAACTATTATATAAAATTAAAATCGTATTAATGAATTTAATATTAAAGTTAATTTAGCTTTTTATTTAGAGTATTTTTCGATTTTTTTAGTCTAATCAACCAAAACTATTCAATTATAAATAGTCACTTCTATCTTATTTTATATTATTAACTAATTAAAATTACTAAAATTTAATAATACAATTCTATTTTATATTTTTATATTTAGTTCAATCCATCTAAACTATATAATAATCATTTTAATTTTTATATTTTATAATGTAATACTACATACATTAATAGTAAAATAACATAGTAAATTTTCATGTTTTAATATTAAATATAAAATTAATACGTACAAAAATTTTTAAGCTTTTAAATCAATATAAATCATTGTAAATAATACTTATTTATGGCATAAACAAAAAAATATAGAATCTTAAGTTTAGCATATAAAAATTTAGGAACATGTTATATGTGCAAATGTAATTGCATAGTATTATTTTTTTTTAATGGTGTAGACCAACAACTCTAATTTTATTTCGCGGTCAAATTTAAAAAAAAAAGTCGTAATTTTAAAGGTAGTCGGAAAAAAATACAAAATTAATAAAAATAGTTAACTTATATTATTCTATTAATTTATTTAATATATTAAATTATTTTTATTTATATTAAGATTAATTTTAAATATTTTAAAATAAAAAGTATAAATAATTATAATTTGCATCTTAAATTATGTTGAGTACATGATATTTTATTGTGCTGCCAAAAATAAAAATGAGATAACAAATATAATTTTATCTCTTAATTCAGTATATTTATTTATATTTTATAATTTTTTACGATTAATTTTGTATGGTGTTGGTATATTAAATAAAAATACCTGTTATAATAACAAAAAATAAAATAAAATTTTAATCAATAATTTTATATTCTTTATTTTTTTTTTCAATTTTATTTTGGATTTTAATTTATTACTAAAAGGTAGTGAAATTCTATTGATACCGAAATAAAGTTGCAAAAAGGTCCATAGGATAGAATAAGTAAAATAATGTGATACCCACATTACAACATCCAAATGAAACAACATAAAATCTAAAATGTTTATCTTTCTCTTTCTTGCCGTCTATTATATTATCGATTCTATTATATAAAAATCGATTTTTTACATTTAATGATAGAGTCAACGTAGCATGTTTCTGAGAGTGTTTCTTAATTTATTTTGTTTAACTCATTAAATACAATTTATTATGATGCATTAATTATATCAACTAATTGATTTGATTAGATATTTAAGTATCACACAATTTAAAATTATGTATATTGATTTGATTTTTATGATATATAAATTTAAGGAATAAATTAAAATAATATAACTTATTACTTATTTAATTTGAATACAACAAATATAAAATTAATTTAGTCAAAAGTTTATTATTTTCTAATCTTCTATACATAAAAATGACAAAACAAAATTGTAAAAATAATCTTTTTATCATTTTTGCTATTTTAATTTTATTTTCTTTGCTTTTTTTATGTGTAATTCTATTTTACATTAACTTTGTGTATTTAATAACAAAATATACTCATATTAATTCTATCATATAATAGTATATTTTTCTCCTATGTTAATCAAAGAATTTCAATAGTTATCAACTACATCTAATAGAATGACTGAGAAGTGAGAACTACGACAAGTTAAATCCAGATTCAAAATGCTGAAACAAAGGAAAGAAAACATTGGATATATGATTAGAGAAAAATATATAATAACGAGAAATATACTAAAACTGAATTTTCCTCCAACTAATAAAAGTGAGGTGTCAATTTCTCATGAATTCATTTTTTCTCTAAAATGAAATCACTATTTTCTCTTCTAAATTTATTTTAGAAAAATATCTTTATTATAATTATATTACAATTAACATTTAACGAATAATGGATGATTATACTAATTTAGGAAAATATCTTTATTATAATTATATAAAATCAATATTTAATACATTATCAACTAATAAAAGTGAAGTGTCAATTCCTCGTGAATTCATTTTTTCTCTAAATTAAAGCACTATTCTCTCTTTTAAATTATTTTAGAAAAATATCTTTATTATAATTATATTACAATTATATTACAAGTAGCATTTAATGAATAATGCATAATTATAGTAATTTAGAAAAATAAAATAAAGTCCAGTAATTTATCTTTCGACTCCACACGTATGTAGAATAACTTTTAAGAAGGAGTCACGTATAGTAAATACGGTCGATGATTGCAAAACTGTATACTAACATTGATATAATATTATTTCAGGTATATATTTTGCAGGTATCAAAGAAAAGTGTTAAGTTATTTTTTAGTGGGTTTAAATTATTTATTGTTTATTAGAGAATTTTGTGCATTAGAATTCTCTAATAATTTATTATTTATTTTGAGCTGATTTTGGTATGTTCTTACTTGACAGTAAAATAACATATAAAAAATTATTGGTGGGTCCAAGTATTACTAGATTATTTATGGTCACATTGAGTATATATGTTTGATTTATTGAAAAAATTAAATTACTAAAACTAATTAATAGCTATTTTAGAGTTAATACATTTAATACTAGATTAAGAAAAAATAAACAATACATAATATGTTACATTTTTATTAATCAAATTATTATAATTCAAATTAATCTTAACAAAAAAATTTAAAATTATAATTTCAATCTTATCACGTGCATGACACGGGCTATTACACTTGTTACTTGACAAAACAAAGTTTTCAATAAAAAAAATATTTTTTTTGGTCAGTGATTTTTATTTTTATAAGATTAATTAATTTTTTTGTCAATATTTTTAAGGGTTAATTAGTCTTGTAAAAATAAGGATCAGGGATCGAAAATAGTCTTTTTTATTGAGAGTCTCGTTATCTTTTAAGATAATTATCAGGGACCGAATTAGATATTCACTCCTTTTAAATATTCGACTATAAAATTTTCCATAGAATCAAACTAGTGAACATAATTTTTTCAATAAATTTGTGTTCTTTGATCTGTTCTTTTTTATTTTGAGTTAATAGTCAAATTCATCCCTGAAAGATACCTCGATCTCTATTTTGGTCCCTAAAAAATAAAATTAATCAAAAGAATCTCCGAAAAATACTAGCATTGGTGGAATTCGTCCTTCCGTCATCTCAATTGATGAGGTGGCTAACGTTGGCTGAGGTGGAACGTCAAGTTACAGCGTGGCACACCCCAGCGTGGCTAACGTTAATGCTGAATAGATAAGTTTGTTTATTTAGCTCAAATTAATCCGGATATTAGAACCCTAATCCCAATCTGAAGTATAAATATGTGTGATTCTCCTGGTAGATGATCTTGTATGTTTGTTCAGTCGCTGTCATGATGAATGGAGGTCACGACAGTGACTTGCCGTCTCAATCTCTTGGTAGCCATGGTTCCAACTCTTCAATGCGACGGAGGAGGAAGATCAAGGACCAGACATGTTTTTGTGGGTTGAAGACAATGATTAAGAAATCTGGAACACAAGAGAATCCAGATAGGTTGTTCCAGACTTGTGCAAGATATCCAATGAATTAGGGTAAATTAATTTTGTTTTTCATTTTTCTTTGTCTATTTTATTGAGTTGTTGACATTGATATTTTTTGAAAATATTCACAAGGGATGCCACTGCAACTTCTTTAGGTGGGTTGATGATGATGGGTATGAAGGAGTGGCAGAAACTGATGTAGAGGTTGGCAGTGACTGTGATGAATGGAGATTAAATGTGTCATCGAGAGTGGGTAGCTTGGAGGGTAAAGTTAGAGCAATGAAGATGCTAATAATGTACATCTCAGTTGCAATGATTGTGGCTACTATCATTTGTGCATCACTTTTGTTCACATGTACCTCTAAATAAAGCTACATTGGAGTGTTATGTTGTTGTGCTTTAGGGGTGTTCTTAGAGGTTTGAGATTGAATTAGTTGATATGTAATGATAATATGACTTATGAATGAAATTAGGTGTTCCAACTAGATTATGTTTAATTCAACATGCACTTATCCATTGAGTGTGATGAGTTTCAATGAAAATACAATATGGTAATGTTTATAATCTAAATATAAATTCACAAAAAAATCTGTATAAATCACAATAGACATAATCATTGTCATAATGCATAACAAACATCATAATCATATCATAATATATTGTCTTAGTAGATATACCATAGTGGTAATCAAGGTTCCACAATATAACTGAGCAAATCAAAACAAAGGTGCCATAACATTGTTCACCTAAACAAAACAACATAATATTCCTAACCAAAATATTCCGATAACATAACCATATTGTTTACACAGCCCTGTACCAAAAAGGGTAACAACCACAGACAAAAACACATTTCCTAATCAAAAAGCTTAATCTTTCTTTCTTGGATGCTTGAAGTCTAGAGTTGGCACAAATATCATAAAGCTTTGCATTTTCTTAGTAGTTGCGGAGCTTATTCCTTTCAGTGTTTCAGCAGATACAGCCACATGTGATTTGGTGGAGGCATTCATTCTTGCCTTTCGTCTAATGACATGTAATTTGGATGGTCTTCCTCTCATTGCATCCTGCATAGGCTAGTGAACATAACGTTATTTTTCAAGTAGAGATAAGTAGAGATATTGTTTGGCATTGAGAACGAGTTGAGATGATTGTGTACTTGCTGAAAATGAGCAGAGATAGGGTGGTGAGACCACCGAGATTTGCTTCCAGAGATACATCGGCCAATCTAGGGGATAATCGCACCTGTAAGATAGAGGTTGCTTACAGAGGTCATCGATACATACATTGTCTAGAGAGAGCCTCTCTTGTAAGACCGAGGTTGCTTACAGAGGTTATGTTTGCATACATCGACTTAAGAGAGTCGCACCTGTAAGACAGAGGTTGCTTACAGAGGTTATGGCACTGGAAACCAAACTCAGACAAAGGTTGCTGAGTTATGCCAGGAGTGGGTCGAAACTGACAGATGATCTCATTACCTGCACTAGGGATAGACATGCATCATACTTGTTTGCGCATATTTGTTTGTGAGTTTGTTTCTTGTGATTGTGGGTGTGCTATATGATTGCTTGATTTATGTGTCCTTTGTTTGTTAAGTCTAAATGTATTCTATTGCCCGTTGTTGTTGGCTATGGTAATAAAATGAGTATAACTATACACCCGGACCCTACTAAAAACTCCCAATTCTTACCCCTTATTTTCACCCCTTTCAGCTACAGGTGCGGAGGTTTAGTGCAGAGCTACAGGAGCATAGAAGATTATATCCAAAAGTTGAGTTGTTAGAATTTATATCTTCCGCTCGTCGTTTATTATTTTGGTTTTTAGAGGGGTAGGATTTGTTTTGAGAATCTTGAAATAAGTCTATGTATTTAATGCTATGTGAATACATATACCTTTGTAATAAGGAATCATCATTTTCTTAATTAAAGTATCAGTTCGTATTCGCGAAAGCTCAATATTAAATAAAGATAGTATAGAATAAAAAGGTTTAGAGGTACGTGACGCCTGAGTTTTTGGCACGATCATGAGATGCTAAAAGTTAGGATGTTACAGAATAGCTCTACCCGTCCCACGAAGACCCTTGAAATCTCTACTAAGAGAGAAATTACTAAAATGCCCTCACTAATATATAAAAGTTATATGTTACCATGTTGGATATTTAATATGTGTATTAGATTATGTTAAATTTTGTAGAACTTTTAATTGATCGGGTTATGAGTTTTGTTTTAAATTTTTTAACCTTTTTAAAGGAAATACCTGCAAATACCTGCGAGTATCCACATCCCCAGATAGACAATTAAATGAACATTCGTAACAGAAATGAAATGGAAATGAGGGGTATTTCATAAATGAGGATGGGGGAGAGGGAGGGATATACTTATCCTACGGGTATCCATTGTCATTTCTATACCCATCTAATTCATTTGGAAGATTGAAAGAAGAAAATAACTCGTTATAGATTTTTTCAAAATCACCAATAGTTTGTAGGGAAGAGAATCGAACACCTTATTTATTGTCCATAATCCATCTTTTATTTGAATATTGCTATGGTGAAGAGAAAAATTTTGGTAAATAGTAATTTTTTTAGGATAAAAAAAAGCCTACTAAACAAATTACCATATGTATGCACATATTCTATTTAAATTAAGTAAAAATTTCACTCTTTACTAAATTTTGCTCTTCACTAAAGAAATTTTCATTTTATTTTTTCTATTTTCGTCTTGAAATTTGGTACGAAAAAAAAAACGTGTATTCTAACCACCACTTTTGAGAGCCAATTTACGTTAGATTTATCATTGTAATATCTTTCTTTTATTTGTAGTTCCTATATAGTAATTGTCTCTCTAATTGTATTATGATTACTAACCCATCTTTATTATTTTTTATCTTTAATTTCTTTTATATTTGCCTACAATGTTTCCTTTTTTTTTCTTCAATTCTAATTTCATTTCTTTGCCAATCAACGATAGCATGTCCGCTACTTTAGCTTTTATGTCAATTTGTACATGGCTGAACACAATCAATGCTGAGTTAGTATTTTATCCTAAAAGAATAAATTATTTTTGAAGTTGGTCTCAAAAGATTTTTTTAATTATAAATTTCTGTTTAAATAAATTATGATATAAAACGTGTCAAGTTTATGATCGAATCCTTTTATTTTTTTAATCTTAACCACCCATTTTATATGATTGACGAAAGATATTCAGCAGGCTTGTTATTAGGGATGGCAAATGAGTCTAAACATATCGGGCTGACTCGCGTAACCTGCCAAAAGACGGGCCGAGCTGAAAATTAAGACCGTCAAAAAGCAAAAGCCCGCCTAACCCACACTGCTTAAATCGCGGATTTTGGTGGACTTTGGCGGGGTGGGATGAACTTTTTCGCTGGGCTTAGTTTTTTTTTTTGCAAGGGGGTATTTTTATAATTTTTTTCCAAAACCCAACTTCTCTCAACCCAACTTACAAGAGTATGAAGATGAAAATTGAGTGTTTTGGATTATGTTTATGTTGCTTTGGAGACAATATTTATAATTATGTTTATTTTACTTTGGAGACAATATTTATAATTTTATTTTGGATGAAAACTTGGTTTATAATTATGTTTATTACATATTTATAATTACAAAGACTTTAATGTGAATATAAAAAATATAATTTTTTTATGCTTTTAGAAATTATAAATTTATTAATATAGTTGTGAAATTATATATATTATTTAGTAGTTAATAGTAAAAAAAAAAGGGGGAGCTTTGACGGGTTTAACTCGACAGCCTGCAGTTAGGCGAGACGGGGCGGAACGGACTTTCTGTAACACCCTAATTAGCCTAAACTTTACCTTGCGTTGTAAATCAAAGGTTAATCAGAGATTACGACAGTTCTAAGCTCATATATAATATATTTATAGAAAAAATAGTATAATCTAGAAGCCCGATGAAGGATACAACTCAAAAACAAGATTTGAAAAGCGCAAAACGTACTAACGAAGCTACTATCTTAAGGTACAAGAAACAGATAAGATATAATAAGAAATAAGTATATAATATCATAGGAAACTAGCCACGGCTCGCGGAGTTTAAGCCGGCTAGCCCATACAGGTATACAGAACCATACAGTGAAAACAGTTTATACAAGTTTTTCTCTCATAATACAAGCCTCTAGGCAATGACAAGATAAACCAAAAAGACACCAAAAGAATCCAGGATCCTCCGCTTTTGTCACCATCCAAAGCAACTCACCGAGGTAGGTTGTGACCTGCATCTGAAAAACAACAACAGAAATATGGTATGAGAACCGGGGGTTCTCAGTATGGTAACAATGCCTAGTGATGTAGGATATAAGACCCCGGGATGCCAAAGGTAATCCTAGCTCCATATCCATCACAAGATTCAAACTTAAAGCATTCTAAACAATTAAGCATAATATGTAAAACCTTAACAAAAGACTTAAAACCTTAGTATATAAGAAGGGTAGTCTATTCTTAAAGGATTTCTACTCTAACCAAACACCGTTGTCCCACAGCCTTCACCAACCTATCCTCTATGCGAACCCATCGCCTACATAACCTCCTCAAAACCAGACAAACACAAATAATACAAGCAAGGAAAATACAAGTAATATTCAAGTGTGTAGCAAGTAGTTCAAGAGGAAAGTAGGCATAGTATACAAGTAGGCAAACTCAAGTAGTCAAAGCAAGCAAACATATATAAGATGTATATGATGAATGTCTATCCTATTGGCTGTGATATCACATGTCGGTTACTGTGCCAAACCCGACAGTAAATCCGGTCGACAACTCCCGGATTAGTCTCTCTATTGCGCATAAGGAGAAAAATTCCGAGGGAGAGTGCTCTATCACCTTCTCCTTTCAGAGGGGAATATTCTGAGGAAGCGTGCCCTACCACCTTCCTCTTGTTGTCGCATGATTCCGTCGGTTAGTGCCCTACCACCTTGCAATCAGAGAGAAACCCATGCTCAGTACACCAGAAACCTAAGCCTCCGTTCTCTAATCTTTAATGGTAATCATTAACTAAAACTCTTCACCTATCTCTCATATTCCCATACTCAAAATTAAGCCCAAATGATTTAAAATGGTGTTAAAGAAGCTTACGACCTTGTTAGAAATGTGAAATAGTTGAAAACAAAGTTTAAAATTATAAAACAGGGCGTGTGCGTCAGCACAAGGTTGTGCGTGCACAAGCCCAGGAAGATTTTGAAAGTGTGCGTACGCACAGGTATAAAAATTAATAAAATCTGTTCACTCACACAAGCTGTACGAGCGCCCCTAACAGACGTCCCTTCCCGACTTGTGCGTGCGCACAAGGCTGTGCGTTCGCACAGGTCGTAATTCTTCATTGATGTGCGCGCACACAACCTGTGCTAGCACTGCTACCAGAGCCCTTTTCCCTGCCTGTGCGTACGCATAGGTCTGTGCGTCCTCACAGAATAGAATTTTTACAGGAGTGTACGTGCGCACAAGGTTGTGTGTCCGCACATATCAGAAAATCTTGAAATTCTGCAACTTTGCAGAATTTTAGATTTTTAACACCAACTTTGAATAATCATAACTTCCTCTACAAAATTCCAAATTTCACAAACTTTATATCAATTTAAAGGGTTTTCAAAGATCTTTAAATTCTAGATAAGTTTCATCAGATTTTGAAAACCGAGGCAAAAATTATGATCAGACAAAGTTCATCAAAAACAAACTTTTACCCGAAAGTCACAATTTCCACAATTTCTTTGTAAACACAACCAAAGCTAAACCAACCCAATCCAAACTCCACTTTTCATCAAAATTAACCCTCTATGCCATATTACACCAAGCTTACCACATTTTCCCTTCACTTTCCTCATTCACAACATCAACATCAATATATCATATATATCAACTCTCATTAACAATTTTCCAACTACATTACCAATTCATCAACATCAATATCATATATATCTATCAACACAAATCACATCTCAACTTCACCAATCATTCATCCTCATCATATCCTTATTAATCATTATAATCAAACTCAATAATCATCAAATCATCAACAAATCATCACATACCATCATTCAAATCCAAACCTATCCTATGGGTCACTAGCCTAAGTGTCCATGAATATTATATACTACATAGAGGAAACCGAAACCATACCTTGGCCGATTCCCAATATGCCTTTAACCCACAATGAGCACAAGCATGCTCTCAACTCCAAACCAAGCTTTCAATTCCACTCCAACAAGCACCAATAAGCTCTAAAAGCTCCCAATTACATAATAATCAAGCTATACACGTATAAATCACCACCAATCAACCTAGGGCTTCACATAATTCAAATTTCACAAGGTTTTAGTATCTCTTACCTCTCCCAACAGATTTGATGGCCAAAATCTAAGGCTAAGCAAGTATTAGAGCAAACCTAAACATCCAAAATCACAAAATCTCACTTAACCCAAAACTTTAGATTTTGAAACTTTGTAGAGAAGAATAGAAAATATTTCGTTTTTACCTCACTACTTTCTTGTATGGATTTTGTAGAGCTCTTCACAAGGAACGCGTAGCCGCAAACGGTGCGATGATCGGAGCTCTGTAGCTCAAGATATGAGCTTGGGGAAGAAGAAGATGAATAGTGCTCATGGGGGTTTCTTCTCTTTCTCCCCTTTCAGCTGGTGTGGGTGTGTTTGTGATTGTGTTGTGCTGATTTGGTTCATTAATGAACCCTTTTACATGTTGGGTTTTGGCCTAACTTAGACCCGGTCTAACCCGTTAGCGTTTTTAGCCCCGTTTGGTCCAACTTTGGGCCAAACCTTTAACACTAACGCTTGGTTTTCCATTTCTAATGTTTTTCTAAGGTATTTGACTGTTTCCACTTTTTCTCGAGCAGTACCGGGCAGATTTGAACCGGTTTAACCGGTTCAACTGTCGGTTCGTAGTTTTCTCGGTTTTTTTTATAGAAAACACATTTCCTGACTCAGAAAAATCTACTGACTTCAAAAATCATATTTAAATCCCCAAATTATCATCCTAACTTTCCGGAATTTAATTTGGACATTTAAATGCTTTTATTCGTAAAAACGCCGGTTCTTATATCCTCCCCTCCTTAAAAAGATTTTCGCCCTCGAAAATCCAGATCACTTGATGTAATATATATATATATATATATATATATATATATATATATATATATATATATATATATATATATATATATATATTCTCCATGAAGCATCTTACTTTCGACGTTGCCAACTCTACAAGTTGCCAAAGCATCTCGTTCACCATCATCCTGCCATGTCGATGTTCTCTCTCGCCAACTCCTCCAGAGAACAACTTATTCGGATAGGCAAAAAATGAGCGGATTTGGTTAAGCGATCCACGATCACCCAAATCACATCAAATCCCGACCTTGTCCTTGGTAAACCGGTCACAAAGTCCATGGCAATTTCTTCCTACTTTCACTGAGGAATCTCAAGTGGTTGTAGCATCCCTGACGATTTCTGATGCTCTATCTTCACCTTCTAGTAAGTTAGACACTTGGATACCACTGTTGCTACATCACCCTTCATCCCAGGCCACCAGAACATCTTCTTTAAGTCATAATACATCTTCGTGCTTCTGGGATAAATAGAAAACCCACTGTTGTGAGCTTTCGACAACAAATCTTGTCTCAAACTTCCTACATCCGGTATGCAAATCCTTCCCTTGTATCTTTATACCCTTCATCATCCTTAATGAATTCTTCGCGCCTCTTATCACCAACTGGTTGAAACAATTGCTGAAGTTTCTGCTCATCTTGCTGAGCTCCTTGTATTTTTGATTTAAACGTGCTTGAGATCTGTAACTAGTTCAAACAAGCTCTTCCGGCAACTTCACCAATGTCCAGCTTAAGATCCACAAACTTATCCACTAACTCCTCTTCTTTGATTCTCATCCAAGCAATTGTTAAAGATTTCCGACCCAATGCGTTTGCGACCACCTTCGCCCTTCCAGGGTGATAACTCATTTCAAAATCGTAGTCCTTAAGCAACTCCATCCATCTCCTCTAACGCATATTAAGCTCTTTCTGATCAAAGACGTACTTGAGGCTCTTGTGATCAGAAAAGATGTTAAACCTCACTCCGTACAAGGGGTGCCTCCAAATCTTTAGTGCAAACATAATCGCCGTTAATTCCAAGTCATGAGTTGAGTAATTAACCTCATGCAGTCTCAGCTGACGCGATGCGTACGCCACCACATTTCGGTGTTACCTCAACACGCAACCTAAACCCTTCAGAGAAACATCATAGTACACTTCGAACGGTTCGTACGATTCCAACAAGATTACAACAGGTGTTGGAGTTAACTTCTACTTTAAAGTTTAGAAACTCTCATCACACTCCGATGTCCACCCCAAAAAGGCACTTCCTTTCTTGTCAACTTGTTCATCGGTAGTGCAATCCGGGAAAATCCTTCAATGAATCTCCGGTAATAACTGGCTAAAACCAAGAAGCTTCTGACTTCTGCCACCGTTATAGGTCCTTCCCGTTCCATCACCGATTCTACCTTAGAAGGATCTACGTCTATTCCTCTCTTACTCACCACATGACCTAAGAGCTTCACTCCTTCCTTCCAGAACTCACACTTCGATTACTTAATGTACAACTTCCGCTGCGTCACTCTGATTATCGTCATTACAAATCCGAAAATTTTTCTTAAATCAAATACCGGTTTTGCAAATTTTTTTTTTCAAAACCTTTAAAACAAGTCCAATCTAAATGAGACCATTGTTAAAACCTTATCAAAAGAGTCAAAAACTTTTTAATTTGTAAATCAATCATCTTAAGGCCTGATTTTCCTAAATTCATTAAAACCTTTAAATCAAAACCTTTAAATTTGAACCCCTTTTTGATAAGTTAGATTTACAACCAAACTCACAAGTCAACAGAATCCTAGGACTCACTTTCCTTTAAAAATTGTATCATTTGATCAAAAATTCCAGTCCTAGTTTCAAAACCAAATCATTCAAACCAGAATTTTAAACCAAGTTTAAAAATCAATCTAAGCTATAAAACCTTTTTCGACACGAACGACGATAGTCTATACTGTGAAGATAAGTTGTGGTTTAGCCATCGGCTTCATAATTACCTCAATCCTGTTGTGATGATCGACCCGCCTCATGTGTTCTTCGGTGTGGACAATCTCTAACGAAATGTCCTGGTGTGCCACACTTGTAACATAGTTTCTTACCCAATTGGCATGGCTTACTCGGATGGTAGTTCCCACACTCTTGACATTTCATATTAGGGGAATAAGCTCTTGACCGCTTATTTTCACCATATTTCTAAAGGTTTTGTCCCCTTGGTCCAAGGTTGTTGTCGCGTTCCCTACTGTGTTTACTCCATGAGTGTCCCTTGACGAGGCTACCATCTTCGCATTCTCTTCAACCACTCTTGCCTTGTTCACCAGATCGGAGAAAATACAGATCTCCATAGGAGCCACAGCAGTCCTGATATCGTCCTTCAAACCCCTTTGATACTTGATACACTTCCAGCTTTCATAGGCCTCCTGGGCACCGTGACACGCCTTAGAGAACCTACAAAGTTCCTCGAATTTGCTTGTATATTCTGCCACCGACAAGGAACCTTGCTCCAGCTGCAATAGTTCTATCTCCTTTGCTTCCCTTGCAGACTCAGGAAAATACTTCTTGTAGAAGGCCGTTTGGAACACATCCCAAGGAACGTCGGCATTTTGAAGCTGTAACAAGCGGCACTCTGCTTGCCACTAGGGCTGGAAGTGAGCCGAGCTAAGCCGAGCCAGACAAAGCTCAAGCTCGGCTCACAAAAATTGAGCTTGGCTCACGGCTCGGCTCATTAACAATCGAGCTTATTTCTTAAGCTCAAGCTCAGCTCACGGAAAGCTCACAAGCTGGCTCAAGCTCACGAGCTTGGCTCAAATAACTGGAACATAATCTATAGTTATATATAAAAAATTATAATTTTAATATAACAAAATAAAAAACAATGCATCCATATATTTAACAAACTTAAAACATTATATCTTATAGTTATCAGCTATCAAGTTTTAAATATTTATTTGACAACTTAAATTGGTAATGTAATCTCCACATAGCTATCTTCAACCTTAGACTTGTTTCTAGGCCATAAAAAACTCGAAGCCAATCTCCTCCACAAATTAAAGCTTCAAATGTAGTCGGACTTAGTGAGGATCGAAATGTATCAATTACCCTTCCACCAGCACTAAAAGTTGACTCTGAAGCCACAGTTGAGATTGGAATAGCAAGAACATCAGTTGCCATTCTAGATAATATCCTATATTTTCCACGATTTACCTTCCACCATTCTAAACCACTGAAGCTAGTTACATCACGTTCTCTTTGAAAATATTTTGGTTCATCCAAGTAAGTCTCTAACTCAGATTTTAAAGCTGGAACTGCTTCTTCATCCTTTACAAAATTTATCATTATTGACCACCCATTTTGTGAGGAGTTTGAACTTTGTATTGTAGAGTTGATACTACTTTCGCCACTTGCACTCAGTGAAGTTGATTCTTCTTGCTCGTTGGATAGAATGACATATTCTTGATACATTTCTGTCAAGATTTGATGCACCAATGTCATATTTCTTGTAGCTTCTTGCCCATATATCTGCTGAAAGCACATTTTAAGACCTGTCAATTTGCATCTGGGATCTAAAACAGTAGCAATAGCCATGAGAAGGTTATATTCACTCCAATATTTATCAAACTTCAGTTTCATTTTGGCAGCCATTTCCTTGATGAAAAAAGGTCCACTATTAACAACTTCATCCAAAATTAATTTAATGCGAAATACCTCCGCAAGATAAAGGTTGGCAGTAGGATATTCACTTCCAGATATGATATTGGTTGCATAATTGATCACTTGTAGAACTTCAGCTATTTTTTCAACTTTATCCCATTCTTCGTGGTCAGGAAGATATCTATAATTTGGCTCACGATCTTGGAATCGAGGGAAGACTTCCTTAAAGTGCAATGCTGTAGATATCATTTGATAAGTTGAATTCCATCGTGTAGGACAGTCAAGAATCAATTTTCTCCCAGGAAGTTGCAATTGTTGAACAATCTCAGAGAATGTACGCAACCTTGCCTCAGACTGATTGATAAACTTCACACTCTCACGTATATTTTCAATTATTCCTGCTATTTCCCCCAATCCATCTTGAACAAGTAAGTTTAAGATGTGTGCATAACATTGCACATGAAACAACTTTCCTCCACAAAGCAATTTTCTATGCCTTGAAATCATGTCCTTCAATGTCCTTAAGCATGAGTCATTATAGGATGCATTATCTACAGATAGAGAATAAATCTTTGATTCAATACCCCATTCAATAAGACATTTGAAAATGGCATCTGCAATATCAACACCACGTCGAGGTGGAGGAACATGAACAAAACTAAGAACTCGTTTTTGCAGTATCCAATTTGTATCAATGTAATGACCTGTGATAACCATATACTCAATTTTCTGGTTCTGTGATTTCCACAAATCAGTAGTTAAACTGATTTTACTCACATCTTTTAAACTTGCCTTTAACTTCTTCCTTTCAGCTTCATATACTTTGAGACAATCACTTTTCAGGGTTTTTCTACCAATCTTCTCATAAGCTGTATTATTGCACTTCATCATCAATGAAAAACCAAATTCTTCAACAATGCTGAATGAATGCTCGTGCATCATTAACCAATGTGCAGTTGCTTCTCTTTGTCTTGCATGATCATACTTTCCACCAGGAGTTACTAACATAGGACTAATGACATTTGGATGCTCTGTTGAATCGCTTTGAGGGAAGTTCAATTTTTTTGTTTTGCCAACATCATTTTTCTGTAGCTAGGACAATTGTTCTTCAAATGCCTATTCAATTGACTTGTAGCTTTTGAGTCAGTTATAGCATATTTTCTTTTGCAATGAACACATTGATTCTTCACAACCCCATTAGACAATTTCACTTCTTTAAAATGTTGCCAGACAAAGGAGGTTTTCTTCCTTTTATTTTTGTGAATAACACCCTCATCTTCATTGTCTTCTACCTCTTCATCTTCTCCACTTTGATTTTCTCCTTCATTGTTGTCTAATGCTTCTGCTTCAAGCTCCACTTGTATTTCTGGTGATGATATTCCATCAATAGGAAGAAGTAGTTCTTCATTTTGTCTATTATTTGCGCTTTCATTTGAAGCAGACAGTAACAATTGATTTTCAAGTTCAGAAATTTCCATGATACTGTCAGTAGAAAAATAAATGTGTTGAACAATCAATAAAAAAAGAACTCTAAAGATTAAAAAAAATCAACAAAAAGAGAAAAACAAAAATTGAAAGAGCATAAAAAATATAACTTGATAATTGATTCCCAGAACAAGAAAGATCAGACTTCAAAGTAATCGAATTTTTCAAAATAGATCGATGAACAAACCAATTCGCTATTTGAGAGAATGAAGTAAATCAATGATTCACTGCAAGTCAAGAGATTTTCTTTTGGGAAAAACTCTTCCTCCTCTCTGGTTCTCTCTGTTCATTATCATTGACCAATGACCATTGTGATTTGTGATTTGTATAAAGGTGCTCTGTACCGCCATACTATATTTCATGATTTTTATCCCTTTAGGTATCTTTGTCTTTTGGTTTCTAATTTATTAAAAATCTAAATGAGTAGACCGTATAATTAATTATATTTTCTGTTCCCTAAAAAATAGAAACTAGGAACTTGATAAAAATTCATTTTGGGAACTCACAATTTTTTTTGTATTGACGAATAAATCAAAATATATATATATATATATATAATCGAGCTAGCTCACGAGCTAATGAGCTAAGCTTATCCAAGCTCAAGCTCGGCTCATTTAATTTATGAGCTCAATTCCAAGCTCAAGCTCGACTCACCAGCTCATGAGCTCAGCTTATCAAGCTATTAACGAGTCGAGCTCGAGCTGGCTCATGAGCTGGCTTGACTCACTTCCAGCCCTACTTGCCACCAATGCTGAGCCTCTTCCCGAAGCTGATAAGCAACAAACTCCACGTATTGGTTGGGCGGGACATGTTGTGCCTGCAGCATACGCTCCATCGCTTGGAACCAGTTGTCCGCTTCTGTGGGATTTATTGAACCTCTGAAACTTGGCGGATGCACCTTGAGAAAAGTCGCTAAGGTCATCGGAGCACCTCCTGTGTTGTCTCTGCTCCCTTTAGCATTGTCATTCGCATTTCCTTCTGTGTTCCCATTTCCATTCCCCACCGGTTGGCCTAACCTCTGCATAGCTTGCAGAGTCGCAGCAGCACTAGCTTCCATGGTATTAGTGAGATTCGCCATTGCCGCCATGAATTCGGCATGATTATCGGCCAGTCGCTCACTCCTACTCTCTCTTCATGAACGTGTACGACCTCGTCCACGAGTAGCCATTAGGGTTCCTGTCTACACCAATCATTCGATATCAAGGTGATCAGTCTCAATATCAAAGGTCTAGTGCTTCAATTATCCCAAAACGGCACTCACAGACAAGCATGCTACGAAATATCAAGTAGATAACCTAAATAGCATGAAAGAAAAGACACACAGTATGCAATGAAGCATACTCGGTCCATTCCTCAGGCTCACGAGGACAAACCGCTCTGATACCACTAAATGTAACACCCTAATTAGCCTAAGCTTTACCTCGCGTCATAAAGAAAGGTTAATCAGAGATTACGACAGTTCTAAGCTCATACATACTATATTTATAGAAAGAATAGTATAATCTAGAAGCCCGATGAAGGATATAGCTCAAAAACAGGATTTGAAAAGCGCAAAACGTACTAACGAAGCTACTATCTTAAGGTACAAGAAACATATAAGATATAATAAGAAATAAGTATATAATATCATAGGAAACTAGTCACGGCTCGCGGAGTTTAAGCCAACTAGCCACATACAGGTACACAGAACCATACAGTGAAAATAGCTTATACACGTTTTTCTCTCATAATACAAGCCTCTAAGCAAAGACAAAATACTAAAGGAGAGATGTATAAACAAGATAAACCAAAAAAACTCTAAAAGAATCTAAGATCCTCCGCTTTTGTCACCATCCAAAGCAACTCACCGAGGTGGGTTGCAACCTGCATCTGAAAAATACAACATAAATATGGTATGAGAACCAGGGGTTCTCAGTATGGTAACAGTGCCCGGTGATGTAGGATATAAGACCCCGGGACGCCAAAGACAATCCTAGCTCCATATCCATCACAAGATCACCATCGCCTACATAACCTCCTCAAAACCAGACAAACACAGATAATACAAGCAAGAAAAACACAAGTAATATTCAAGTATGTAGCAAGTAGTTCAAGAAGCAAGTAGGCATAGTATACAAGTAGGCAAACTCAAGTAGTCAAAGCAAGCAAACATATATAAGATGCATATGATGAATGTCTGTCCTATTGGCTGTGATATCACATGTCGGTTACTGTGCCAAACCCGACAGCAAATCCGGTCGATAACTCCCGGATTAGTCTCTCTATTGCGCATAAGGAGGAAAATTCTGAGTGAGAGTGCCCTACCACCTTCTCCTTTCAGAGAGGAATATTTCGAGGGAGCATGCCCTACCACCTTCCTCTGGTTGTCGCATGATTCCGTGGGTTAGTGCCCTACCACCTTGCAATCAGAGAGAAACCCATGCTCAGTACACCAGAAACCTAAGCCTCCGTTCTCTAATCTTTAATGGTAATCATTAACTAAAACTCGTCACCTATCTCTCATATTCCCATACTTAAAGTTAAGCCCAAATGACTTAAAATGGTGTTAAAGATGCTTACAACCTTGTTGGGAAGGGGAAATAGTTGAAAACAAAGTTTAAAATTATGAAACAGGGCGTGTGCGTCCGCACAGGGTTGTGCGTTCGCACGCCCAGGAATATTTTGAAAGTGTGCGTACGCACAGGTACAAAAATTAATAAAATCAGTTCACTCGCACAAGCTGTGCAAGCACCCCTAACAGACGTCCCCTCCCGACTTATGCGTGCGCACAAGGCTGTGCGTCCGCACAGGTCGTAATTCTTCATTGATGTGCGCACGCACAACCTGTGCTAGCGCTGCTACCAGAGCCCTTTCCCCTGCCTGTGCGTACCCACAAGTCTATGCATCCACACAAAATTGAATTTTTGCAGGGGTGTACGTACGCACAAGGCTGTGTGTCTGCACATATCAGAAAATCCTGAAATTCTGCAACTTTGCAGAATTTTAGATTTTTAACACCAACTTTGAATAATCATAACTTCCTCTACAAAATTCCAAATTTCACAAACTTTATATCAATTTAAAGGGTATTCAAAGATCTTTAATTCTAGACAAGTTTCATCAGATTTTGAAAACCGAGGCAAAAATTATGATCAGACAAAGTTCATAAAAAACAAACTTTTACCCAAAAATCACAATTTCCACAATTTCTTTGTAAACACAACCAAAACCAAACCAACCCAATCCAAACTCCACTTTTCATCAAAATTAACCCTCTATGCCATATTACACCAAGCTTACCACATTTTTCCTTCACTTTTCTCATTCACAACATCAACATCAATATATCATATATATCAACTCTCATTAACAATTTTCCAACTACATTACCAATTCATCAACATCAATATCATATATATCTATCAACACAAATCACATCTCAACTTCACCAATAATTCATCCTCATCATATCCTTATTAATCATTATAATCAAACTCAATAATCATAAAATCATCAACAAATCATCACATACCATCATTCAAATCCAAACCTATCCTATGGGTAATGGGTCACTAGCCTAAGTGTCCATGAATATTATAACTACATAGAGGAAACCGAAACCATACCTTGGCCGATTCCCAATATGCCTTTAACCCACAATGAGCACAAGCATGCTCTCAACTCTAAACCAAGCTTTCAATTCCACTCCAACAAGCACCAATAAGCTCCAAAAGCTCCTAATTACACAATAATCAAGCTATACACGTATAAATCACCACCAATCAACCTAGGGCTTCACATAAATCAAATTTCATAAGGTTTTAGTATCTCTTACCTCTCCCAACAGATTTGATGGCCAAAATCTAAGGCTAAGCAAGTATTA
The DNA here is from genome assembly GCF_059453495.1 of Arachis ipaensis. Lineage (NCBI taxonomy): Eukaryota > Viridiplantae > Streptophyta > Magnoliopsida > Fabales > Fabaceae > Arachis > Arachis ipaensis. The sequence continues at coordinate 107,600,858 of NC_142437.1, forward strand.
GAGCAAACCAAAACATCCAAAATCATAAAATCTCACTTAATCCAAAACTTTAGATTTTTGAAACTTTGTAGAGAATAATAGAAAATATTTCGTTGTTACCTCACTACTTTCTTGTATGGATTTTGTAGAGCTCTTCACAAGGAACGCGTAGCCGCAAACGGTGCGGCGATCGGAGCTCCGTAGCTCAAGATATGAGCTTGGGGAAGAAGAAGATGAATAGTGCTCATAGGGGTTTCTTCTCTTTCTCCCCTTTCAGCTGGTGTGGGTGTGTTTGTGATTGTGTTGTGCTGAGTTGGTTCATTAATGAACCCTTTTACATGTTGGGTTTTGGCCCAACTTAGACCCGGTCCAACCCGTTAGCGTTTTTAGCCTCGTTTGGCCCAACTTTGGGCCAAACCTTCAATACTAACGCCCGATTTTCTATTTCTAATATTTTTCTAAGGTATTTGACTGTTTCTGGTTTTTCTCGCGTAGTACCGGGCAGACTTGAACCGGTTCAACCGGTTCGACTGCCGGTTCGCAATTTTTCACGGTTTTTCGCAGAAAACACATTTTCTCACTCAGAAAAACCTACTGAGTTCAAAAATCATATTTAAATCCCCAAATTATCATCCTAACTTTTCAGAATTTAATTTGGTCATTTAAATAATTTTATTCGTAAAAATGCCGGTTCTTACACTTTTCCGTTTGCCACCCCTAACTGTTATGAACTTCCGCTGATTAAGTTTTTCAAATAGAGCAAGTTTAGATACTGTTGAGCAAAAAAAAAAAAATAAGAAACACACGCACACAAACAATTAGGAGAAAGTAGAGGTTTGGTTGTAGTCAAGGTGTGATTTTTTTTTGTCAACTGAAGGTTAGAATTTTAAATTCCTTTTTCTTTCTTTGTTTTTGTTCAGGGTTCAAAAGGCCAACAACCCAAAAATTGGTTCAATTTACAATCTAAAATCCTTTTAGCATGCTTCCTTGCTAGGGGCAAGGCATCAATATTCTTAGTCACGCTGAAACCTAAAAAGGCTATCACTGATCAGGAGTGACGCTAAAACCTAAAAAGGCCATCACTGATCAGGAGTGTATTATGTTTTTGGCCAGTACAACATTGATGGGAGTTTATGATAAATCCACATTTCATGGTATTTATCTATTTTAAATGAGTGAAATTTGTCGACTTTTCTCACATTTATTCATTAAAATTGCATGTTTTTACGATTCCTTCTAATTGTCTTTAAGTGACTAAAGCATGCTTTTTGAGGCCTTTAATCGATTAATTTATTTTACTCTTGATTCCAGTCGATACTTTGATATGTGTGTTCAAGTGTTTCAGGACCTATAGGACAAAAATGGCTTGAAAAAGTGAAGATGAGGGCATCCAAAAGTAAATAAGAATGAAGATTTGAAATTTTGAAGCTTCAGTAGTCTCGCGTATGCGAGACCATTACTGCGTATGCGGAATACCAAAACCGTGCCTCATTAAAGGAACACGTGAGTGGCGATTTCTGGAGCTCTTTGGGCCCATTTCTAATCCCAAATTGAGACTAATTGACTGAAACATGGAAGGAGATGGACACACACTCATACTTAGAAAATACTTAGTTTTTTTTCTAAGTTTTTAGTTCTGGAGCAACTCCTCCTTCTCTCTATATTTTCTTGAAATTATCAACATTTAGCTATTGAATTGTGGTTTGGATCTTATTTAATTTTAGTTCTCTTTTTAATTTTATAGTCATTACACTCTCAATTGTTAATAATTCATTTTTGTTACTTATGATCATAGTTTGATACTATTGTGAATATTAAATTTTTTTTAATTGAATTTGAATTTTATGTTCCTTCTATGTCTATTAGGTAGCATTTGTTTCGATGTACTGAAACAGAGACTGGGAGACTGAGACTCAATATCATGTTTGTTGGTTCAGAGACTGGTACTAAAATTTCTGTCTCTGTCCCTAAAATTTCAATATTTCAGTACCTCCAAAAAGTAGAAACACATGAGACCAAAATTTTTAGAGCTGGAGACTGAAACTTTAATAATATTTTATACCTAAAATATCCTCATTTCAATTAGTTAATTCCAATTTTACCCTTTGTACAAATTAAATTAGAGTTTTATTCTTGTTTCAATTTCTGTCTCCCACTTTGCACCAAACAGAATACTGAAATTTATTTCAATCTCTGTCTCTTAGTCTTTGTCTCTCAGTCTCAGTCTTTCTGTCTCTGTCTCTCCACCAAACGCTACCTTATAACCTTTAATAGTGATTATATGTAGTGGGTAGTTTTAATTTCTATTATTTTACAATTTACCCATGTCTTTATTTCGTGTATATAAAGTGTTTGATGAAATGTTTCCTTTGATTATGGAATAGTTTTTCACACTCTTGGCTTAGGTTAAAGAAATTGGATAATCTTTATTTAGTGCATATCAAGTGTTTGATGAAATGTGGGGTATATGTTAGTTAAAGTGATATCTATTGACATTAGTCTTCTACTAAATCAATTAGTAGTTAGATTAGGACTTATGGATTGATGTTGACTATGCCTATTTGACTTGCCTCAAGCATAAAGGTAGACTTAATGGGATTGATTCCTCACAATTATCATTATATGATTGTTAGACAAGGATGGTGAGCCCTTTTTCCCATATCTTAGCTAAGAGCCTTTTACACTTATACTAAACCCAAAAATCTTCTTTGATCATTTTCTGTTTTAATTATTTCTAGTTATTTTAATTATTATTTTTAGAATAGATTTTAATTCATGTCATGCCTTGCTCCATAATTGCTTAGTTGATAATTCCATCATCCTTGCTTTAGTTTCTTGTAGTTTAAGTTTCTCGCATATTTAGTTTCGTAGTTTAATTTCTTGTTTATGCTTATCAACTCCGATTACCCCAACCAACTTTGATTCACATAATTGCACATCCTAGGAAGGATGACCCGGGAGTAATACTCTCGGCTATTTTGATTTGAATTGGGTTGAACTTGTGACAACCAAATTAAACTTTGATAGCACTAGTATCGGTTTGGAGCTATACTTGCGACGAGCTTGACTTTTGATTTGTTGAAAATTCTAAACTAGTCATTAGAGGCTCGTCAAATTTTTGGTACCGTTGCCGGAGATCGTTGCAATGTGTGCTTTATTGTTGGTTGTTGTAAATATGTAGATAGTGTACATAATATATTTGCTTTTGCTTTGTGTTTTATAATGTATGACTTATGGTTTTCAAGTTGAATGACTTGGTCACAACCAGATCATAGCTTAGCCGAATTTGATTCTGAAATTGAAAGAACCTTACTTCACATTCGCCAAGCTAAGCGTCGGTTGGATTATACGGCTAGTGCATCGGCCCCCTTTAAGGAACATTCCGATACACTAGTCCAATCCAATAATGATTTGGACTCTTCATTCAACGAAGGGACATCTTATTCTTCTGTTGGAACCGCTAACATATCCTTGAGCATTGTAGGTGATAACAACATGGCTGAATCTCGAAGGATTACCTTGCATGAGCAAGGAGCACCAGATATTGTCCTTCAACCGCTTCAGGCATAGTCCCCTAACTTAGATGCAAATAATCTGATTAATCTGTTGCCTAAGTACCATGGGTTGCCGAGCCAAGACCCCATAAGATATCTGATGAGCGGATAATTTATACTCTTTTTGGCATTGTTTTTAGTATGTTTTTAGTAGGATCTAGTTACTTTTAGGGATGTTTTTATTAGTTTTTATGTTAAATTCACATTTCTGGACTTTACTATGAGTTTGTGTATTTTTCTGTGATTTCAGGTATTTTCTGGCTGAAATTGAGGGACTTGAGCAAAAATCAGATTCAGAGGTTGAAGAAGGACTGCTGATGCTGTTGGATTCTGACCTTCCTACACTCAAAGTGGATTTTCTTGAGCTACAGAACTCAAAATGGCACGCTTCGAATTGCGTTGGAAAGTAGACATCCAGGGCTTTCCAGCAATATATAATAGTCCATACTTTGGTCGAGTTTAGACGATGCAAAAGGGCGTTGAACGCCAGTTCTACGCTGCAGTCTAGAGTTAAACGCCAGAAACACGTCACGAACCAGAGTTGAACGCCAGAAACACGTTACAACCTGGCGTTCAACTCCAAAAGAAGCCTCCACACGTGGAAAGCTAAAGCTCAGCCCAAGCACACACCAAGTGGGCCCCGGAAGTGGATTTATGCATCAATTACTTACTTCTGTAAACCCTAGTAACTAGTTTAGTATAAATAGAATTTTTTACTAGTCTTTTAGACATCTTATGATCTGATGATCTTATGATTTTTTAGTTCATCTCTAGATCATATTGATCACGTTTGGGGGCTGGCCTCTCGGCCATGCCTGAACCTTCATCACTTATGTATTTTCAATGGTAGAGTTTCTACACTCCATAGATTAAGGTGTGGAGCTCTGCTGTTCCTCATGAATTAATGCAAAGTACTACTGTTTTTCTATTCAATTCAACTTATTCCGCTTCTAAGATATTCATTCGCACTTCAATATGAATGTGATGAACGTGACAATCATCATTATTCCCCCACGAATGCATGCCTGACAACCACTTCCGTTCCACCTTAGATTGAATGAGTATCTCTTGGATCTCTTAATCAGAATCTTCGTGGTATAAGCTAGATTGATGGCGGCATTCATGAGAGTCCGGAAAGTCTAAACCTTGTCTGTGGTATTCCGAGTAGGACTCAGGGATTAAATGACTGTGACGAGCTTCAAACTCGCGAGTGCTGGGCGTAGTGATAGACGCAAAAGGATAGTAAATCCTATTCTAGTATGATCGAGAACCTCCAGATGATTAGCCATGCAGTGACAGCACATCGGACCATTTTCACAGAGAGGATGGGATGTAGCCATTGACAACGGTGATGCCCTTACATAAAGCCAGCCATGGAAAGGAGTAGGATTGATTGGATGAAGACAGCAGGAAAGCAGAGGTTCAGAGGAACGAACGCATCTCTATACGCTTATCTGAAATTCTCACCAATGAATTACATAAGTATTTCTATCTTTACTTTATGTTTATTTATCATTAATATTCGAAAACTCCATAACTATTTGATATCTGCCTGACTGAGATTTACAAGATGACCATAGCTTGCTTTATACCAACAATCTCCGTGGGATCGACCCTTACTCACGTAAGGTTTTATTACTTGGACGACCCAGTGCACTTGCTGGTTAGTTGTGCGAAGTTGTGAAGTTATGTTTGGACCATGGTTCTGTGTACCAGTTTTTGGCGCCATTGCCAGAGAAAGAATGAACAAACAAATTTTACAACCTAATCTGAGTAACAATTTCGCATACCAAGTTTTTGGCTGAATCTCGAAGGATTACCTTGCATGAGCAAGGAGCACCAGATATTGTCCTTCAACCGCTTCAGGCATAGTACCCTAACTTAGATGCAAATAATTTGATTAATCTGTTGCCTAAGTACCATGGGTTGCCGAGCCAAGACCCCATAAGATATCTGATGAGCGGATAATTTATACGCTTTTTGGCATTGTTTTTAGTATGTTTTTAGTAGGATCTAGTTACTTTTAGGGATGTTTTTATTAGTTTTTATGTTAAATTCACATTTCTGGACTTTACTATTAGTTTGTGTGTTTTTATGTAATTTCAGGTATTTTCTGGCTAAAATTAAGGGACTTGAGCAAAAATCAGATTCAGAGGTTGAAGAAGGACTGCTGATGCTGTTGGATTCTGACCTCCCTGCACTCAAAGTAGATTTTCTGGAGTTAGAGAACTCAAAATGGTGCGATTTCAATTGCGTTGGAAAGTCGACATTCAGGGCTTTCCAGCAATATATAATAGTCCATACTTTGGTCGAGTTTAGGTGATGCAAAAGGGCGTTGAACGCCAGTTCTACGCTGCAGTCTAGAGTTAAACGCCAGAAACACGTCACGAACCAGAGTTGAACGCCAGAAACACGTTACAACCTGGCGTTCAACTCCAAAAGAAGCCTCTGCACGTGGAAAGCTAAAGCTCAGCCCAAGCACACACCAAGTGGGCCCCGGAAGTGGATTTATGCATCAATTACTTACTTCTGTAAACCCTAGTAACTAGTTTAGTATAAATAGAACTTTTTACTAGTCTTTTAGACATCTTATGATCTGATGATCTTATGATTTTTTAGTTCATCTCTAGATCATATTGATCACGTTTGGGGGCTGGCCTCTCGGCCATGCCTGAACCTTCATCACTTATGTATTTTCAACGGTAGAGTTTCTACACTCCATAGATTAAGGTGTGGAGCTCTGCTGTTCCTCATGAATTAATGCAAAGTACTACTGTTTTTCTATTCAATTCAACTTATTCCGCTTCTAAGATATTCATTCGCACTTCAATATGAATGTGATGAACGTGACAATCATCATCATTTCCCCACGAACGCGTGCCTGACAACCACTTCCGTTCCACCTTAGATTGAATGAGTATCTCTTGGATCTCTTAATCAGAATCTTCGTGGTATAAGCTAGATTGATGGCGGCATTCATGAGAGTCCAGAAAGTCTAAACCTTGTCTGTGGTATTCCGAGTAGGACTCAGGGATTGAATGACTGTGACGAGCTTCAAACTCGCGAGTGCTGGGCGTAGTGACAGACGCAAAAGGATAGTAAATCCTATTCCAGTATGATCGAGAACCTCCAGATGATTAGCCATGCAGTGACAGCACATCGAACCATTTTCACAGAGAGGATGGGATGTAGCCATTGACAACGGTGATGCCCTTACATAAAGCCAGCCATGGAAAGGAGTAGGATTGATTGGATGAAGACAGCAGGAAAGCAGAGGTTCAGAGGAACGAACGCATCTCTATACGCTTATCTGAAATTCTCACCAATGAATTACATAAGTATTTCTATCTTTACTTTATGTTTATTTATCATTAATATTCGAAAACTCCATAACTATTTGATATCTGCCTGACTGAGATTTACAAGATAACCATAGCTTGCTTTATACCAACAATCTCCGTGGGATCGACCCTTACTCACGTAAGGTTTTATTACTTGGACGACCCAGTGCACTTGCTGGTTAGTTGTGCGAAGTTGTGAAGTTATGTTTGGACCATGGTTCTGTGTACCAGTTTTTGGCGCCATTGCCAGAGAAAGAATGAACAAACAAATTTTACAACCTAATCTGAGTAACAATTTCGCATACCAAGTTTTTGGCTGAATCTCGAAGGATTACCTTGCATGAGCAAGGAGCACCAGATATTGTCCTTCAACCGCTTCAGGCATAGTACCCTAACTTAGATGCAAATAATTTGATTAATCTGTTGCCTAAGTACCATGGGTTGCCGAGCCAAGACCCCATAAGATATCTGATGAGCGGATAATTTATACGCTTTTTGGCATTGTTTTTAGTATGTTTTTAGTAGGATCTAGTTACTTTTAGGGATGTTTTTATTAGTTTTTATGTTAAATTCACATTTCTGGACTTTACTATTAGTTTGTGTGTTTTTATGTAATTTCAGGTATTTTCTGGCTGAAATTAAGGGACTTGAGCAAAAATCAGATTCAGAGGTTGAAGAAGGACTGCTGATGCTGTTGGATTCTGACCTCCCTGCACTCAAAGTAGATTTTCTGGAGCTAGAGAACTCAAAATGGTGCGATTTCAATTGCGTTGGAAAGTAGACATTCAGGGCTTTCCAGCAATATATAATAGTCCATACTTTGGTCGAGTTTAGGTGACGCAAAAGGGCGTTGAACGCCAGTTCTACGCTGCAGTCTAGAGTTAAACGCCAGAAACACGTCACGAACCAGAGTTGAACGCCAGAAACACGTTACAACCTGGCGTTCAACTCCAAAAGAAGCCTCTGCACGTGGAAAGCTAAAGCTCAGCCCAAGCACACACCAAGTGGGCCCCGGAAGTGGATTTATGCATCAATTACTTACTTCTATAAACCCTAGTAACTAGTTTAGTATAAATAGAACTTTTTACTAGTCTTTTAGACATCTTATGATCTGATGATCTTATGATTTTTTAGTTCATCTCTAGATCATATTGATCACGTTTGGGGGCTGGCCTCTCGGCCATGCCTGAACCTTCATCACTTATGTATTTTCAACGGTAGAGTTTCTACACTCCATAGATTAAGGTGTGGAGCTCTGCTGTTCCTCATGAATTAATGCAAAGTACTACTGTTTTTCTATTCAATTCAACTTATTCCGCTTCTAAGATATTCATTCGCACTTCAATATGAATGTGATGAACGTGACAATCATCATCATTTCCCCACGAACGCGTGCCTGACAACCACTTCCGTTCCACCTTAGATTGAATGAGTATCTCTTGGATCTCTTAATCAGAATCTTCGTGGTATAAGCTAGATTGATGGCGGCATTCATGAGAGTCCAGAAAGTCTAAACCTTGTCTGTGGTATTCCGAGTAGGACTCAGGGATTGAATGACTGTGACGAGCTTCAAACTCGCGAGTGCTGGGCGTAGTGACAGACGCAAAAGGATAGTAAATCCTATTCCAGTATGATCGAGAACCTCCAGATGATTAGCCATGCAGTGACAGCGCATCGAACCATTTTCACAGAGAGGATGGGATGTAGCCATTGACAACGGTGATGCCCTTACATAAAGCTAGCCATGGAAAGGAGTAGGATTGATTGGATGAAGACAGCAGGAAAGCAGAGGTTCAGAGGAACGAACGCATCTCTATACGCTTATCTGAAATTTTCACCAATGAATTACATAAGTATTTCTATCTTTACTTTCTGCTTATTTATCATTAATATTCGAAAACTCCATAACTATTTGATATCCGCCTGACTGAGATTTACAAGATGACCATAGCTTGCTTCATACCAACAATCTCCGTGGGATCGACCCTTACTCACGTAAGGTTTTATTACTTGGACGACCCAGTGCACTTGCTGGTTAGTTGTGCGAAGTTGTGAAGTTATGTTTGGACCATGGTTCTGTGCACCAGTTTTTGGCGCCATTGCCAGGGAAAGAACGAACAAACAAATTTTACAACCTAATCTGAGTAACAATTTCGTATACCAATATCTGAGAAATTTTCAAGTGGCATGCTCTACTGCCAGGAGGCATGGGTCTGATGAAGCGGCCATCATGGTCTTTGATTTTCCCTTCTCTCTTGAGGGACAAGTAAAAGAATGATTTTATGCTCAATTTGATGCAATGATGACTGATTGGGACTTGCTGAGAAAGAAATTCTTGGATAAATGCTTTCCTCTGAAAAGGACTGACTACATCCGAAAGAAAATCTCTGATATTATGCAAAGGGACCAAGAATCACTTTACGAGTATTGGACTCGATTCAAGAAACTACTAGACTCTTGTCCTCATCATAGGATGGATGACCCGTTACTCATTAGATATTTTTGCGGAGGCCTTTGTCCACAAGACAAGAGACTTCTTGATGCTTTTAGTGGTGGATCTCTTGTGAAATACATGATGGCGGATGAGGCATAGAGGTTGATCAATGATGTTGTGAAAGCCACCCAACATACTAGAGTGAGGAACAATCATCCTAAGAATGTGATGGAAGTATCTCAGTCCGATTCGGCGTTGATTAAGACACTTGGAGAGATGACCAATCTTCTCAAGCAAATCCATCAAAGCCAACAATATTCTCCATCCATGCAATCTATCCAAGATCCACCTCAGATTTTGCAAATTGAGGGACCTCCTAGAGTGTGTGATGTGTACTCTTGTACCTCATACTACACCGACCAATGCCCTCAAATTCAAGGAGACTACACTCTTATGAGGGCCAATCCTTACTGATAAACCACTATTTTATGATTCAGCTTGTACTCAATTGAGTGTTTTTATCAATTCTTCACCCACTTATTCATGTAAATTGCATGGTTTTACTATTCCTTCCTTATTTTATGATATATGTGAAAACATGTTTCCTACGCTATAAAAATATCAATTTTTAATTATCCTTTATTACCATTCAAAGCGGTGATCTGTGTGTTAAGTATTTTCAGGCTTCATAGGGCAGAAATGACTTAGAAGACAGAAAGGAAACATACAAAAATGGAAGGAAAGCACAAAAAATGGAGTTTTGAAGAAAAAGGCAGCGACGCGTACACATGGACGACGCGGACGCGTGCCTAGCGCAAAATGGCAGCGACGCGCACGCATGGATGATGTGAACGTGTGCCTAGAGCAGAACACAATTGACGCGCACGCATGACCGACGCATTCGCGTGATAAGGAAAACTCCAAGATGACGCGCACGCGTGACAGACGCCACGTGCAGGAATCTGCAGAAAACGCCCTCAGCGATTTCTGGGCCCCTTTTTGGCCCAGATCCAAGCCCATAAACACAAAATAGAAGCCAAAGAATGGGGGAATCAAAGCGAACAATTCATACAACATTCATTCACATAATTTTAGGTTTTAGATGTAGTTTTTAGGGAGAGAGGTTCTCTCCTCTCTCTTAGGATTTAGGATTAGGATTAGGATTTCTATTATGATTAGGCTACCTCTCTCCAATCACAGGTTCAATGTTCCCAACTTTAATTTATGTTTCTCTTTTACTTTTAGATACTCTAATGCTTTTATTTGTTAATTACTTATGTTGCCAAATTGGCTTATGAGTCTTTCCATGTTAGATTTGAATATTCTATTTAATATAATTTGAGGTATTTCAGACTTATGATTGCTTTCTTTAATTTATTGATGCTTCTAATTAATCCAAGTTATTTTCATTCGAGTAGATTTTCTTCCCTTTTGGCTTTGGTTGAGTAATTGGTGACACTTGAGTTATCAAACTCAGCAGTTGATTGGAAATTGGGAATGCTGATTGATTTGGATCCCTCTAAAGCTAGTCTTTCCATAGGAGTTGACTAGGACTTGAGGAATCAAGTTAATTAGTCCACTTGACTTTCCTTTATTTAGTAAGGGTTAACTAAGTGGGAGCAATAACAATTCTCATCATACCTGATAAGGATAACTAGGATAGGATTTCTAATTCTCATACCTTGCCAAGAGCTTTTATTATTATTAATTTATTTTTCTCGTAATTTAAATTACTTGTTCCTTATTTCAAAAACCTAAAAATATACAATTTTCCATAACCAATAATAACCATACTACTCTGCAATTCCTTGAGAAGACGACCCGAGGTTTGAATACTTTGGTTATTTATTTTTATTGGGTTTGCTTAAGTGACAAACAAAACTTTTGTACGAAAGGATTCTCTGTTGGTTTAGAAACTATACTTACAATGCGATTATATTTGTGAATTTCTTTACCGATAGAAATCCGTTCGTCACTTACAACAACCGTTCCACCTACCACCCTCAAACCAAGGTTCTTATTCTCATGGGAATAACTACAATCAAAGGTGGCAGAATAACTATTATCAAGGATGGAACCAAGGGCCATCCAACCTACCCTCTCAACACCAACAAGGCTACCAATCTTCTCATCAATCGCCCGTTAACAACCATCCTTACCAAAACAACCAAGCTCACCACAATCCACCATTCCAACACCAAAACTAATCTCACTACCAAAAATACCAACCACCTCACTAAAGATAACAAGCTCCCACCAACCAACCCTCTTGTTCTTCAAGTCAAACCCCTATTAAAGACTCTCTTCATCCCTTCTTCCAAGAACAAAAGGAACTCCAGTCTATAGTGAAAAAATAAGAGGATAATCACTGAATCCTCTGTGACCATATGGCTTTCATAGCTGATTCTTTATCTAAAATGTCTTTACCCCCTTCTAACAACAACATAATTACCTCCCAACCATCTAGTTCCAATATTCCTTCCTTTCAACCTCTCCCTAACCCAAAGGACGGCCTCAATGTCGTCACCCTAAGGTCTGGTACCGTATTAGAGGAAGTTACTCCTAAGACCATGGAGGATGCTCACACAGAGAAAGTAGTTGTTGAGGTAGAAGACATGAGTGAGGAGGAAGTGCCATGGCAAGAAAAGAAAGATTTGAAGCCTAAAGAGCCCAAGAGGAAGATTGTGATGGATGAGTCCATTCCCATCCCCTTTTCTACTATGATCAAGAAGGCTAAGAAGGCTCTGGAGTTTGATCCTAACATGGTGCAAATCTTGAAAAAGGTGGAGGTAACAATTCCTCTTTTTGATGCCATTCAAAAAGTCCCTAAGTATGCTAAGTTTTTGAAAGGCTTGTGCACACACAAAGAAATGATAGGTGATCTTGAGACTTTTTCTTTGGATAGTTCTATATCTTCTTTGATGAATTCTATCCCGGAGAACTGTAGTAATCTAGGACCGTGTTTGGTTTCTTGCTAGATTGGTGGTGTTGCATTCTATGACTGTATATGTGATTTGGGTGCGTGCGTAAGCATTATGCCTCTCTCAGTGTTTGCATGATTGAAGCTGTCTCCATTGAAGAGGTCGGCCGCAAGGTTTATTTTGGCCGACAAGAGTGTTATTACCGTAGTTAGGATAGCGGAAGATGTGCTTGTGTGGATTTGGTATTCCCTGTTGATTTCTACATTCTTGTTATGTCTCCAACGGATAATGGGAAGCCCTCGTCCATTCTACCTGGTAGACCCTTTATCAAGACCTCAAAATTCAAGTTGGATGCCTTCACTGGAACTTATTCATTCGAGGTAGGTGACAAGACCATTAAGTTCAATTTGGATGAAGCGATGAGGCATCTACCAGAGGAGCACTCCATCTTTCAGTGTGATATTATCGACGAAGTGGTAGCAGAAGTACAAAAGGATACTAAAAAAAAAGTGAGCCTTGACAAGATTCAAAGTGTGGGAGAGCATGAGGAGATTGATGAGAATGCCTCACCATCCTCCCATGATTATGAAGACAAAAAACCACAACATGAGTTGAGTAATGAATTGAAGCATTTGCCACCTCATCTTAAATATGCTTTCTTTGAGGATAACAACAAGTTCCCAGTCATTATTGCGAATGAGCTCTCTACACAAGAGGAGAAGAAGCTCCTTGAGGTTTTAACAAATATCGGAGAGCCATTGGTTGGAGTTTGACAGACATTGTGGGATTAACCCACGGACTTGTATGCATCGCATCTTCCTTGAAGACAGAGCTCGGCCAGTGAGACAACCACAAAAAATTCTTAATCTGACGATTCTTGACATGGTGAAAAGAGAAGTTACTAGACTTCTAGATGCAGATATCATCTACTCAATCTCTGAAAATGAGTTTAAAATGTAAAACTATATGTAAATCTTGTATCTAAGTACTAATTAAACTCACACCTATCCTTATTTTTTGCGAAAGGTTTTGGAATAATTTTTATTTCATTTTGAAGCACTAAACATTCTTTACTTATTTAATTATATTATTTTTATATATTTTTTTCTATTAAAACAAGACTAATAACCAAAAAAATTTAAATATAAATTAGTTGGAGTAAGAATGTCCTTTTTAACTTGAACTTTTATACGTAAGATAATCTGTATATTTATTGTCTTCTCTATAGATATTTACTAAATGAATTTTAGATTTTTTTAATATAAAATAAAAAAATTAATTAATTTCTAAAACAAGATATTTCAACTTTATTTTTCAAAATACGATTTTTTTTTGGTAATTAGGGCAAGTTCGCCGCACCTCCGGCGAACTCTATGTTGGGTTTCCAAAATAAAAGCATGTCTATTGGAGAGTGGGGCAGAGAACTACAATTTCATTGTTTATTTTCGTTCTCATTGTTGACATTTTTTCTGTACAATGTCAAGGAATCCATTGTTATTCATTGATTACGATGGTGAAATAGTGTATGATGAAGAAGGTTCTATCATTTTTAGATTGGGGCAATCGATAATTACCTATATGACACCAGAAGTCAACGGTCTAACAGCATTGGAGAATCTGATATTCCATTCCGTCGGGCAGCAAGAGGCAGAAAGGGTGAAAAAAATTTACTACAGATATCTGACTGAAGTAGATGGCAGTTTATTTTATAAAAAGTATATTACAATTGTCTTGTCGTTGTTGCTAATATATATTAGACCATGGTTGTGAGAAATATTTCTGTTGTTTTGAATTAGGTATCATTATATGACGATGAGGACGTATGGCTTATAATGTCGTAACACAACCGATGGGCAAATATTCATCTGTTGGAATTATTCGTGTTCCTCGTTGAGTTGGGCAGCCGAGAATCATCTACAGATACTGCCGATGATAATCCATTGAGTGGAGCTGTTAGACGAACTATCAGAAGAAAGATGGTGAATCTAAATATGCCACCTGAAGGTAGTCAAGAGGGGTCTAATGTTGAAGTTCGTAATGCTGACTTGATGGATGACAATGTTGAAAGTCATGAGGGTTCTGCTATCAGGGATCCGATGACGGAGACGATGCTGATGAAGAACCACCCGAAATTCCTGATGATGCTGACGAGGAAGAAGAGATGAACTACTACGGTGACACACAAGTTGCTCTGACACAGCCTGCCATTTCTCGATCATATGACCGGCCGGATCATTTCACCAGGTTAAATCTTGATGCAATGACTTTGGATTGGTCGTTTACCCAGGGAGGCCCCAAAGAGGATCCAAGCAACGAGTTCGAGGCTGGGCAACAATTTAAGAACAAGGAAGAAATCATGTTGGCAGTTAAGTGGTACAACATCAGGAGGGCTATAGAGTACAAAATAGTAGAGTGACCAGTTGAGGTATAATGCACAGTGTATCTAGTTCGGACCCAGTTATAATTGGAACATACTCATATCATATCGCCGAAAGCAACAAAAGTGGGAGGTTAGGAGATACACTGGTCCTCATACTTGCATACAAACATCGATGGAGCAAGATCATCGTAGGTTGGATTCGAAGGTGATTGCTCAACACATTTTCACGATGGTCAAAGTCGATCCAACAATCAGCATCAGAGTTCTACAAGGAGGTGTGGAGAATCACTTTGGTTACAAGGTGTCCTACAGAAAGTCTTGGCTTGCAAAATAGAGTGTCATTGCTAGAATATATGGTGATTGGGAGGAGTCATACAACGAACTTTCTCGTTGGTTATTCAGTATGCAGATGTACTTGCCCGGTAAGATATATTTCATTATGGTTATTCACTATTAAACAAATCAGCCATGTAACAATAAGCTAACTAAAAATATGTCTTTAGGTACTTGGGTGCAATTAGTGACATAGCCTTGGCTTGGTTCTGCCGACATAGTCATGTTTCATGGGGTTTTTCGGACGTTTCTACCGTGTGTTGAGGCTTTCAAGCATTGCAAGCCACTTATTTCCATTGATAGCACCCACTTATATGGTAAATACAGTGGAACCTTGCTGATGGCCATAGCTCAAGACGGCAACACAAACATTTTTCCTATTTCATTTGCCGTTGTTGAGGGTGAGACAAAAGAGGCATGATCGTTCTTTCTTTCGTATCTGCTTCAACCTCAACTATCGCCAGTGGAACTAGACCAATCAGCTGAGGGTCAGCATACGGCGTCCACTCAACCTGTTCACAAAACGCAAATTAATGACGGCATTCAAATTTCAAATGCAATAGGTATTTAATTAAAATAAATTTGTAATACTTAAATATTTATCACTTACATTCAGCATCCCAATCCCATTCAGGGTACACCTGTAATGCCTAAGCCTACCCTCGCCTCTATAATTGTCCGGCCGGTACTAAACCCATCTACAATGCCAACCACAATTCCACATTATCACTCAATTTCATTAACTAATTAATAATTTAACGAAGGATTTTTACAAGTTTTTATAATACCTCTCGACCAGCGAAAACCGACGAATATCAAAGCCATCGGGCCATAGCAGCGGAATATGGTGATAGGCCCAGGACAGCAGCAAGCTGACGCACCCATTCAAATTACACTGATCATGCTCCGTGACACGGCAGATCTAGCGGTACAGCCATGCCAGCACAGCCGAGCCCCACGATAACCCGCCACACGTCTCAAGGTCCTCTAGTAGGGGGAGCTACCTGATGTGCACCCGAGAGTCAGATGCAATTGGGAATAGGATACCCCCAATCAACTGCATGATGTGCCCTTTCGTGTACCTCAATAGGCGCTCCTCTGTGGCGTCTTGTTCCGACTCTCCGCATACCGTGTTGTGGAACCAAATGAACTTCACAGTCTACTTGGTCTGTGACTCTCTGTCATCTGGGCCGGAAACAACACACAGAAGCTGCTGACATAACTCCTCAATGGTCCGTCCCTGATGGTGTTGCTCCCAACCACATATGCATCCACTCACAAGATCATCGTCGATCCTAAGTCTCAGCTGATAGGCCACGCCGTGCAGGGTGATAGTCATCTTCCCGCATAGTAGATGAAATGTGTGGGACTCAGGCCTCCACCTCTCTATCAATGCCAAGGCAAGTGGCCAGTCGTTCTCAAACTCAACCATATAGGTCACATACTCAAATCCGACTCGTCTGAGATATGACTTAATCTGCTCCAGCGGCCGTGTCATCAAATTCCGCCTGGTGCGCAAGATCCGAGGTGCCTACCAAATGGAAAACAAAAAATAAAAAAAAAAGAGATGGTGAACACATAAAAAAAAAAGTTCACTGTTTATTAATTACAATAAAATAAATAACAATGAAAAAATTGTACCACTCGATCAAGCCTACCAGCAATGTGCTCAGCCTGATCCCATATGTACATCGTATCCTCGTAGCCTAATAACTGCTGCTTCATCTAACCACACTCTAGTAAAATAAAATCACATATACTGAACTCAGTTCCTTTTACATTAACTAAATTCTTAAAAAATATATTTAAATCTATAATTATCTACCTTAGGTCTTAATCAGTTTATAAACTTACTAATTTAAATTTAACCTAACTACATGACGCCGTCAATTATCACCCTAAACAACCCTAATTAATAACTAACTGAATGCTAAATTTTACTAATCATGTTTCCTTTTAATATAACTTAGCCTAATTAATTATTCCACTAATTACCTTGTAATTCACAACTTAAACTAATTATTCTAACTAAACTAACTAAGAATTGACTAACAACTTATACTAATTAACATGTTATAAACAGTAAACAGCACCTGTACTTAAAAATAATAACATAAAAATTTAACTAACATGAAAATAGTTAACAGTAAACAGTAACTCTAACTAACATGTAAACAGTAAATCTGTAACTCTAACTAACATGTAGCCTCTAACTAGTAACTTAACCTAATATGTAAACAGTAACTCTAACTAACCTAAAAAAAATAACTCTAACTAACTAACATATTATTTACTAACCTAAAACTGAGAATGTCGTTAATAACAAACTTTACGGACGTCAAAAGAAAGAAAAGAGGAACAAAGTAAATTTGGAGGAGAGATCAGGAAAGAAAGGGACAAATGAAAATGGCCCTACCAACTTTATATAGTCTGCCGAACTCATCATAAAGTTTGTCGGGGGTGCAGTGAACTCTATATAAATTATAGAGTTCGTGCGCACTGAGGGGTGCGGCGAACTTGCCCTAATTACAAAAAAAAAATCGTATTTTAAAAAATAAAATTAAAATATCTTACTTTAAAAATTAATTAATTTTTTTATTTTATATTAAAAAAAATCCATGAATTTTTCTTACGAGCGCATTTTAATCCTACGCTTTTGGTTTTGGTGTGGTCAACACCTTTCTTTTTATGTCACCAGTTGAAAGCAAGTGACAAACAACAGTACGGATTTTAAATTAGAAAAAAAAAAATCAAAAATTGGAAAAAGGAAAAACGTCCTTCTCTATTTGCTGCTGATTATCAAACTCATTGAATTGATTTATGCTTTACCTTTAATCTATCCCAGTTTGTAAAGATTATAAAAAAAAAAAAAAAAAAAACCAACTATATAGTCACCTAGCCATCAATCAATCAATTTAATAAACTGCACGATGTGGCATCATCCATAACATAGTGGACCAAAAGCTAACACTTACACACACCATGGTTTTTTTTCAACGTTGGTATTATCAATATCTTTATTAGCAAAAGTCACTACTTCCATGTGTGTAGGTCTGTTATACCCACCAAAGACATCTAGAAAGACATTTGTTGGAAGATAAATTAATAAAAAGGGAGATAGAAACTACTTAGAAATAATTAAGGAGGGTGACAAGCTAAGAGAGTTGTTACTTACCCAACGTTGGTTTAATCTTGGCTTTCAAAGAAATCATGATGTGCACCTTCTATATGAGTTGCTACAATCACCAGAATCAATGAAAGCCATTTCTCAACCATACTCTATTTTGTGTGCTAAGCATTCTCGCTACCTTAATTAATTATTTAAGCTACATATCTTTTATCTTTATGATGATTAGACAAACGAGAATTTAGTTGTGAGCATTCAATTGGCTAGCTAATCATCATTATCAGCCCAAAATTAAGAATATGTCTAATTTGATTAACAAAAGTATTTAATAACAAAAAAATATTAGTAAAAAATGGTCAAAACTTATTACTTTTAGTTTTATTTAATACACTTTATTATAAATAAATATTAAATAAAATAAATTTAAACTATTTAGATTTATTATTGTTTATTTGTCTCCCTAATATTATCCTTTGATTAATTGGTATGTAGGTGTGTGGTGAATATTTGTATTTAGTTTCTAGCTAGCTATATGCAATAATATTACTAGTATTATTTTTACCATTACAAAATGAATATTGTGTTGATTTTAAAAAATTAATATATTATTTGATTAATTCTTGTTTCGATAAGTGTATTAATTCTTTAATTACTTTCATCTTTTTAAAATATTTATTCAATTTTATTTTTAAAAAATAATGTTCTAAAATAACTATTAATTTTAAAGTGCCAAGATGACATATTTTTTTTAATTACATGTTTGATTTAATAAACATAAATTACGTATACTCTTTAATTTTATTTATTAAGAATATTTTTTTCTAAATGTATTTATTTTTAGTTTTAGAAAATTATTTTAAAGAACTTGCTATAGCAAGTAGTGCTTTTAGAACATTAATTGAAAATATTTTCTAACCCAAACTAATTTTTTTGAACATTTATTAGCAAAATTCTTATTTTCAAACTGAGAGAATAATAAATTAATCAAAACAAAATTCATTTGAAATGGCGGAGCATAACTAAGTTCAGACAAAGGCAAAGGTTTGGTACTGTACATTTATGAATAATTCAATCATTGAGCTTTCAATTAATAGTCCCAAAATAATTGAGAATTTTTTTCATAAATTTTATGGTGACTATTATTATAATAGATACAAAGAAAATGTTAATTTTATTTTTTTTTATATTTTTACTTTAAATATAATTTTTTGGTTTAATTACTCTATCAATAAAACTATAGGAATCGACGGAGTAATTAAATTTAAATTTTTTGCATTATTACGTGTTTTCGTAAATTTGAGGGGGAAAAAAAGTGACATTAACAATGTAATATTTGTTCCCTAAACATAATGATTATAAAATTTTGACAATATATAAAAATATAATTAAAATTAAAGTTATCTTTTATATTATTTATGAACATTTTTATCTTTTTATTTTTAAATTAAAGATATTATTAAATAATAAATATTTTAATTTCAATTTTAGTTATACTTTTTAAATGCACTAAAATTCTATACGTACTATCATCGTAACAATAATATGTCAGCATTCACCGTATATTTCATTAGTAACAGTTCATGAATGTTGCATGCATGGGAAAATTTATACACACTTATTTGTCAATTGTCATATTCAATACATCCTTTTTACTATGTAATTATTACAAACCCTTCCATCAATAGACCTATATATCATCAAACAATAATTATAGGAACCAAGATGATTTTAGCCAAAAACTAGCCAAATCTTTTAGAGTGAATTCAAAATTTTTACATAGATGATGTTTATGCTAGGTATTAAAATGTTTTTTTTTTTTTTGTAAATTAGATGGTTCTAAATATGTTTTCTGATTTATCATGTTTTAGGTATTTGGAGAGGGAAAGAAGAGTGAAGAGACGGAAGCTAATTAAATCAATTTTCGTGATTCACGTTGCAATGATACTGAACGTATATCCTCCTAATTTGAATATGGTGAAACATTTAATAACCAATATTTTAAATCATAAATAAATAAAAATAATTACTTTATTTATAATTAATTAACTTGTTCTATTTTTGGCTGATTTAGAGTTGGTTCCATGTACTTTTTCATCATCAAAAGCTCAAAAATTGAGATGATCCACTATTAATGATTTAGCTTGCTGCTTGAGTTCTTGCCAATAACTTTGCAGAAATTACGTCGAAATAGAAACTGATTTATTGTTTGAGTAAAAAATATACTCATTTCCATAGTAGCTAGAATCTCGATTTAACTCTTAAAATCTTCCGATATTACGATTTTAAATAAGTTTTTCGATTTTACAAAATTTTTACTAAGTCTGACGATTTTACGATTTAAATCTGGTTAAGATTTTACGTTTTACATTTTTTATTTATTTTTTCGATTTCACGTAAAATCTCGATTTTCTCTACCTTGCTCATTTCGTTTCTTTGTTATGTCATTTTATTTAAATAATGTATAATTTAAAGATAATATAATTAATGAATATTTAATTATTAATGATTAACCGAGAAAAGAAAAACAGGAAAAAAAGAAAATAATATAATAATTTTTAACACATAAATTTAGGATATAATTATATTCAATAAATAAATATAACAAAAAATGGAAGAATAACAGATATTGTGAAATAAAAAATATAACCTAAAATTAAAGGACATATAATAATAAACGGAGAGAGAATACTTCTCTGTACTAGATGCATGTAAGGTTTTTTTTTTTTTTTTTTGGTTGGACAAATTAAAAGTAAACATTAAAAATTAAAAAAATTAATAAATTAATTTTGATCATGTTTAAAATATTACAAAATTGCCCTTGAATAAATACAAAAATATCTCGTATATTTATATATATTATTTCACATGTCCTTCTAACAAAATAATAAATCACAATAACGATAATCAAACTTAACATATATGTATAATAATCAAACACGTTATGTCAAAATAAACAAATATTTTTAAGCAGCATAATTAAACTATTTCATGAATGTTAGTATATATTTATATACGATGGCTAATTGATCATTGATATTTTGTATCAATATATATTGAAAGAAATGAAAAGTGATTAATCATTAACATTAATTTGGTGTTCATATATATAATAACTGGTATCACCAATAATATTACTCAATTGATTTATAATAACAGGTGATAACTAATTATATTCTATTTATCTAATTTAACAAATAGTAATTCAAAATTTATTATTAATCAAAAAGATTTTATTTTCTAATATTTCCCTTCAAAATGAAAGGTAGATGTTTCTAACTCCCATCTTCGATAATAACTCATAAAATTTTATTTTTGGTAAGGACTTTGTTAATATGTCTGCTAATTGAAATTGTGTTCTTACATGAACAAGTTTTATTGTCCTTTCTTGTATCTTTTGTCTAGCAAATTGGTAATCTATCTCTATGTATTTTGTGTGCTCATGAAAAGTGGGATTAGATGCAATATAAATCGCTACCTGATTGTTACAGTACACTGCTAAAGGCCCTATATTTATGTGAAAGTCTTTGAGAAGTCCTCTCATCCAAGTTGCTTCACTAGCTATAACTGCTAATGCTCTATATTCTGATTCTGCTGACGATCTCAAAACTGTACTTTGCTTGACAGACTTTCAAAACACTAAAGAGTCTCCAAAAAAACACACAATAATCTGTAATTGACCTCCTAGTATCCACACATGAAACCCAATTAGCATCAGCATAAGCTCTTAACAACAAAGGGGATCATGCTGCAAAGTACAAACCCTGTCCTGGTGTGTCTTTGAGGTAATGTAAGAGATGCTGTGCTGCTTGAAGATGAGGTACTCGAGGCTTAGACACAAATTGGCTAAGTTTATTTACAACATATGTGATGTCTGGTCGAGACAATGTTAGATACAAAAGCCTTCCAATCAACCTTCGATATTGAGTAATATCTAGCAATAACTCGCTTTCTTCACTATTGAGTTTCACAGCAGGGTCCATGAAAACTTTTACTGGTTTGGAGGCCAAGGTGCCAGTGTCTTTAAGGAGGGAAAGTGTGTATTTTTGTTGGGAGAAAAAGATACCTTCCTCCAAGATACTTGTATTGGGACCAACAAGTATAATGTCATCAACTTATACTAATAGAACAACAAAACCAGTTCCGGAACCCTTTGTGAAAAGGGAATGATCATATTGCGACTGTGTGAAGCCTGCAGAAATAAGTGCTGTAGAAAAAGTGGTGAACCACTGTCGGGAGGTTTGCCTTAATCCATATATTGACTTGTTCAACCTGCAAACAAGGGATTCCACGGCCCCTTCTTGGCCTACCCCATTTTCTTCATCAAGATTCCCATTCAAAAATGTATTATTGATATCCAATTGGAATAGGTGCTAATGGTTCATGGTAGCAAGAGCTAAGAGTACTCGGATAGAGGGAACTTTGGCAACAGGAGAAAAGGTCTCAATGAAATCCTGGCCAGCTTGTTGGGTGTAACCCTTTGCAACTAGTCGTGCCTTATACTTATCTACTAAGCCATCAGCTAGATACTTGACTTTATAAACCCGTCGACACCCAATTTTGTGTTTGTTTGGCGGAAGGGGTACCAAACTCCATGTTTTATTAGCCTCTATAGCATCCAACTCAGCTGTTATAGCGTCTCGCCATTCAGGAATAGGTATTGCTTGCTGGTAGAACTTAGGCTCAAAATAGAATTCACATTCATATGTAACTTCTGTAATTGGCAGTCAATTTTTGATAACTCAAAGATGCAACTATTGGATATTGAGTAATGGATGAAGTGACATGATTGTAATGGTATTGTTGCAGGTAAGAAGGTGCTTTATGTGGCCTAGTTGATCTTCTAGGTACAAAGGGTAGACTAGGTTCATGTTGAGCTAATGGAGAATGCTTTACATGTATCGGTTGAACCTGATGGATATCAACAATTGGTGGAGGAGTGTATGGTGCGATGTTGCTGTCTGACAGAGGCTTTGTCAAAACAAGGTCAGGGAAGGGGTCAATTGAAGCAAAATTCTGTTCATCAGAAGAAAAGTGAAATATAATTTCATGAAAGACCACATTTCTAGAGACAAAGATAGACTTCTTTTGTAGGTCATAAACCTTATAGCCTTTGTAGTTAGGAGGATAACCCAAAAACACACCGGCAGTCGCTCTAGGACTAAACTTGTGTCTGCTAGATTGAAGTGTAGATGCAAAGCAAAGACAACCAAATATTCTTAGCCTTGTGTAGTCTGGTGGTGTAGAATAAAGCCTTTCAAATGGAGATTTAAACTCCAAATTTTTGGCAGGCGTTCGATTGATGAGATAGGTTGTAGTAGATACACATTCTGTCCAAAAGGAAAGAGGGACACGAAACTGGAAATGTAAGGCCCTCGCCATATTCAGCAAGTCGATGTTTTCTTTCAACAATAGAATTCTGCTGTGGAGTCTCAACACAGAAAAATTGATAAAGAGTACCTTTGAAAAGCAGAAAATCAGTTAATGCAAGTTCTCTACTATTATCAGATCTCAAACATTTAACTGTGGTGGAGAATTGTGTTTCAACCATCTTAAAAAATTGTTGCAACTTTGTTGTGGCCTCAGACTTAGAACAGAGGAAAGAGAGCCATGTGAACCTACTATAATCATCCCCAATGGTTATGAAATATCTAAATCCTGCACAATAAATTGTCTGAAAAGGACCCCACACATCACAATGCACTATATCAAATGGTTTTGTTGCAAAATAATTGTTAGAAATAAAGGCAATTTACTTTGCTTAGCCAAAGGACAAATGGAGCAGTTATGTAGTTGCATCAAAGGAGAAGATTTACATGGAATTTTTTATTTATTTAGTATAACACCAAGTACATGGGTGACAAATGACCTAAACGGGAATGCCATATGTAAGGTGATACTAGACTACAATGATTGTCAGAAAAAAAAATTTGTGTTGTCATTAGAGGTAACCTGCTGAGTAGGATGGAAGACATAAAGTCCTTTCTCCAACTCAACCCTCCCAATCATCTTCAGACATCTTGTCCTGGATTAAAGCATAATGAGATGAGAATGTAACATCAAAATTTGAAGGTGTAACTAAAGCACTAACCGGTAGTAAGTTGAGTGCAAAGCCAGGAACATAAAACACTTTATGAATGACTAATTGAGGTGTCACTCTTATAGAACCTATGCCAATAATGGGTATGTGAGAATTATCTAGTAATGTGACAAAGGAATTTGACACGGGTTTGTAATCATGAAACATGAACAAATGAATGCAAATGTGATTAGATGCTCCAAAGTCCAATATCCAACAACCATTAGGCAATTGTAAACCCGTTAGTGCAGAGAGAGTGATACCTATAGTGCCAGAAACACGTGTATCAGTTTGCACAGGGGCAGGAGCATTGGCTTGGGCAACCTGAGAGGATAAAAGACTCAATAGATATTGGTACTGTGTCTGCGTCATTGCTGGATCAGAAATTATTGGTGATAGAGGAGGTGCATTTGTATTGGTCGAAGCAAGATTTACAACACCTTTAACAGGACCTTTGTTTTTGAATTTTCCATATCTTGGAGAAAAGCCGTGAATACGAAAGCAACGATCAACCGTGTGTCCAAGAACCCCCTAATGAGAGCACAAAGGTCTATCACGATCTTTCTTGGTTGATTTTGGCTTAAATTCAGCCTTAGCAGCAAAAGCAAGAGGATCAGAGGCAAGGGGTTTGACACAAAGCTCCTTCTGTTTTTCTTCTTGGAGGATTAATGAAAGAACCCGATTAATAAGAGGGAGAGGTTCCATGAGCAACAATTGACCTCGAATTGCAGAGAAGTGTTCATTGAGTCTCATTAAGAACAACATTGTATATTCACTATCATGAAAATCTTGCAAAGGTCGAAGGCCACCACAACCGCATTGAACAATAGGATGATATGCACTCAATTCATCCCAAATAGACTTCAATTTGGTAAAGTAAACACTCACCGAGTCAGAGCCTTGAGATAGCGCCATAAGATCGCGTCGAAGTTGGAAAATTCATGGACCATTATGCTGTTAAAAGCGCTCACGAAGGTCTTGCCAAACCTCCGAAGCTACTCGCGACCTCATAACATTACCAACAATATCCTTGGAAAGTGAATTAAAAATCCAAGAGAGTACCACATTGTTGCTACATGTCCAGAGAGTAACTTGCTGAGGATTATCAGCACTCGGACGAGGCAATGAACCATCAACAAAGCCAAGTTTGTTCTTGACGGAAAGAGCGAGCTCCATGGAACAGCTCCAAGAATCATAGTTATCACCGGTTAGAGGTTGTGAGACAAGAACGAGTCCAGAACCATCAACTTGATGGAGAAAATATAGATTTGTGAGATCGTCCATGATGATAAAGGAATCACGCAAGAATCGTAGAAGAGAAGCACAAGAGCAAAAAAGGTTTCCTTGGAAATAGAAATTTTTTTGGAAAGTAAGAGCAAAGAAAGAAAGAGAAGTAGCAGAAGTGACTATTCATCTGATACCATATTGAAAGAAATGAAAAGTGATTAGTCATTAACATTAATTTGGTGTTTATATATACAATAACCAATATCACCAGTAACATTACTCAATTGACTTACAATAGCAAATCATAACTAACTATATTCTATCTATCTAATTTAACAAACAATAACCCAAAATTTATCATTAATCAAAAAAACTTTATTCTCTAATAATTTAGTATTATTAAAATAAATAAATATATGTAATAATATTCATTCAATTATTAGAGTTAACTTACGAGTGTTATTAAAAAATTATTAGTTAATCTTATTTTAACATATTAATTTTTTTAACAGATATTTAAAATCAAAGAGAACACATATTAATAAATTGAATGGTGCTAAAGAATCAATAATATAGTGCCAATATCATCAGTTAATATATATTATAGCAAATTGTCAAATAAGTCTAAAATAAAATAAAAAAAAACCCTCAAAAGAAAAAAAAAAAAGCAATTTCTCCTTAATCCCACATTCTTCACATACATTTCTAACCATCTTCCTAGAAGTGACAATGAGGCGATGGAACAGTATCATGTCACGATATTAAACTAATAAAAAGAGTCAACATGAATAATTATTTTTCAAGTAATTTTTTTCCTTCTTTTATTTGCCTTATATTTTTTTATTTTTGAAATTCATTAACAATCGAACTCTAGAATTTTTGAACATAAAACTCTAGTATTATGTTATGATACCGCTCATCCTAAAAAGTTAAACTAATAAGAGAAAGCAACATGAATGATTATATATATCTTTAACAGGAGCGAATTTTTGTCCTACCTGACCCCATCCCACCCTACAATAATATAATACCTCACATTGAATTTGTCCTACTCCAAGCCACGGATAAAAAGTATTATCCAAATCCGATCCCGTTCTGCACCATCCAAGATCCCACCCACACTGGATGAGTAATTACCGGCATCGAGCGAGTAGGGATAGAGTGGATACATGCAGATTTGGGTAATGTTACCATTTCTACACCTTCTCCTGCATTCCCAAAAAAAAAAAAACCTCTTTTGATGCTTCACTTTCACTCTCATAGCCGTTGCTTCTCCTCTTTAATGCTGTGGTCGCTTTTTCTTTTTTTGGTGATGCCTCTGCTGCATCTTTTCGTGATTTTGTTGTACTACTTTATTTCGTGGTTTAACAATATACCTTAGAATTGTTGTGTGAAGGATCCATAGAGGTTAATAAACTGTTGTGAGAAATGTTGTTCTTGGTTTGGCCACTACCACACCTCAATAATTGGATTGTTTGGCCTCGCTATTTTTACTTTCTATTGGTACTATTATATCTTTTAAAATACATAGAAACATTTTCTATTATGAAAATAAGGATTATAGTTTTATAGAAGAGAGAAGAGAGTAGAGAAAATAAGAGATGATTTTATTAATAATTAGGATATGAAAAAGTATAGAAAAACAATATACACAGTGAACAATAGTTTAAAAAAGGAAAAATCAGATTCTTAATTAATTAAATAATTATTATTAAATTTTAAAATTTAAAAACATTAGGATTAGCACCTAAACCACTACGTACAGTTACATATTCACATATTATACTTTTTGCACCCCACCACCCCCTCAACGGCGTCGGTCTCTTCCAACTCGGAAAGTGACGCCGTTTGCACCCTCACCGGCGTCGACCTCTTCCACCTCCGCCGACTATATTTCTCACCAGATGGCGCCATATCGCGATGGAAAATCACGGTGTCGCGGTAGTACCAACATTTTCTCAAGAAGACCACGCCGCACATGCTCTGCAGTTGGATTAGTTCCTTGATCATCGCTTGTATCTACGTTTTGTGCATATACGTGATCCAAGGCTTCTACATCATCTCCTTTGGCCTCGGAATCTACATGCTCAACCTCCTTATCAGCTTCCTTTCTCCTAAGGCTGATCCTGAAATTCAGGAACTCTACGACGATGCCACTCTCCCCACCAGGGGCTCCAATGAGTTTCGTCCCTTCGTTCGCCGCCTCCTTGAGTTCAAGTTCTGGTATTTAATCATGGCTATTCAGGATGGTCATTTTAGTAGGTATGCGGATGATTATTTGAATTCTTATGTAGATGGTTATTTGATTGGATTGGGTTTAGTTATATACAATTAAAATATGCTAGATGTTCAATTCACTAGGTATGCGGATGATTATTTTTATCTTTAAGTGGATGGTTATTTTCAATAGGGGTGAGTGACGCCGGTAACGGTGCGTAGCAAGCCAATTAGCGACGGCGAGGAGGAGTCTGGTAGCGCCGTTCGTTTTCGATATGGAGGAGAGCAATGCCGATGAGGATCCTTGTTGGCGAACCAGCGGCGGTGAGGAGGATCCCAGTGGTGATGACGAGGGCTGGTTGAAGACCAAGCAACGGCGGCGACAGCAAAGGGTTTAGAAAAAAGGCTGGTGTTTTGGTAAAGTAGGGTATAATAAATGGTTAAAATTTTTAAATTATTGAATGAGATTTTCGGTTGAATAATTTGGGTGGAGTATTTTTTTTTAACTTCATTGGACCAAATTCCTAACTTATTGTTCACGTTATTCAGTTGTTTACCTAACAGAACCGTTGTGATATTTAAAAATCACAAAAAGAACTATTTATAACTAAAAATTCAACTCCTAATTAACTCATCTATGTTATGTTTATAACTGATTTTATCTAATTAAATCTTAAAATACGATTATAATTTATGGCATTAATAACAAATACATTTATAACATTTTAAAATAAAAATATTTTTATGAAATTCGCATGGAAGGTGTGACGTGTTATTTGTGTTTCTTCAAACAATCTATTTTTGGATGTATGTCTAATATTCAATTTTCATATATATTCATCCCCCTCTTCTCCCCTTCTTATTGTGATTCTAATATGCTAAATAGGAGAAAATGATAAGAATAAGGTAAAAGATCTTATATAGAGGTTGAGCAAGCTAAGAAACTTGCTTAAGTGACAAAAAATCCCAATTTAGAACACCACATACCATTCTGGTAATATTTCACCTACTATTTTCATATGAAAACATGCTATATAGCCCTCTTTAATTCATTGTGTAAGTAAAAGTAGAAATATAAAAATAAAAATAAAAATAAACTAATGCAATAAGTTTATTAATCTACTTAAGCAAGTGTCGGAAATTTAAATCCCGACTTATACATGCAACAACCTATTGGCTAATGATAAACCTTTAAATAGAGTTCTGATTTGCGACAAATTAGTCATTCACTTGCCAAATTGGAGGATACTGTAAAAAACCAAATAACGTGCAAATTGTTTCTAGCCGCAGGTGAAAGGCTGTTTCAACAAGAAAATGATGAATAACTAGGCTTTAAAACTTTCCTTCTAATTAAACTTCATTTGATTATGAAGTTATCACTAATTAGTGGGAGTTAGAGCGAGAGAGGTTTAATAGTCATAGAACACAACCAACCAAATTATAGCAACATATATATATGACCAATTAATTATTAATTACTAATTAAGGAAATCAAAGCTTTTAATTTGTTAATTAATAGCTTGAACTCCAAAATACATGGGATTCAATTCCCACTATCCTCACAGCTCACAACTTTATGTGACATGCAAGATATAATGAGATAGCATGGTTACATCTTAGTCCTTTTCATAACATCATCGATCTAAGTCTTAATTTCCAAGGATGCATCCATCACTTACCTAACCAAGCTAAAACGACGTTGTAGCAATGGCTTGTTTTCATTTCATTCATTCCTATATAAGTTTGCATTGGAATGTCATTTATGAATGCAACACTACAAAGAACAGTGTTTGTATTACTACAACAAATTAGAAAACAAAATCAAAAGAAGAAACTGAGTGAAATGGGTTCTTCTTCTTGGATTAAAGTGTTGCTTTTTGTAGCT
Organism: Arachis ipaensis; assembly: GCF_059453495.1. NCBI lineage: Eukaryota > Viridiplantae > Streptophyta > Magnoliopsida > Fabales > Fabaceae > Arachis > Arachis ipaensis. The sequence goes on from NC_142437.1 coordinate 107,630,332, forward strand.
TTGATTCTCCCAGCTTTGGTTGAATGCAAAGTGAGGCACTACACATTCCACGTAAGTGAAGATAACAAATTCATGTTGTAGAATTATCTGCGAATTTTTTATCTATAAAATTTTTTAGCAGTGAATTTTATTTTAAATTTATTATTTATAGAAAATATGTAAAATTTTTGTGACAAATTTTAAAATTTGCAACAAATTTGGCAGATAATTTTCGCACCATAAAATGAGAACTATTATTTGCAATTGCATTTTTACTACGAAAACATTCACAAGTAAAATATCCACAGCAAAATCCATACGTACGTGTATTATTACATATTTTTTGGCTTACTTCAATTCGTGTTATTTGTATTTACCATTATTTCATTAAGATAACATGCATGCTTTCATTATTTATATATGTTATGAGACTCGTTTTATATGAGTCCGACATTTTATCTCTACTTATAGAATGTCAATCAATTCAATATGCAAGACAAAATAAAATCATAAAATATTTCTCTTTAAGAAGCTTATACAAATGAGCTATATATATACAAATAATGCATGGAATTTGTTAAATTTTTTTGACATCTTTTCATGGGAGTTATTTTCAACCACAAATAAACGAAACTAATTTTATATCTATGAAAAATAGTTTTTATATAATAAAGATACCTAAACATTAATTTTAAATTTTTATGAATAAAAATAATAATTTTTTATGAATATAAAATTAATTTTATTTATTCATGATAAATTTATTAATATTTTAAATTTTTATAAATAAAAATAGTAGTTTATTTAAATATGTTTTTTAAATATTTAGCTTGTGTAAAAATTTGGCCTATTACACACCTAAATTTAATCATTAGCGGAACTGAAGGAGAGGTTACTTTAAAGCATACCATAATGAGTACTTTTAGAACTCTAGTTCAATGAAGGTACACACCTAAAGATGGTTAATAAGTCACTTCTTTCCAACAACATGCAATATAATATAATAATAATGTTCCATAAAAATCTTAAGAGTCAAAATGAACTAATTTTGGTAACGCTTTGGATGCAGGTGGAGACTAAGAATTACACTAGACTATGTTCAAGCAAATCAATTGTCACGGTTAATGGGAAGTTCCCTGGCCCCACTCTTTACGCTAGGGAGGGTGATAATGTGCTGGTCAAAGTGGTCAACAAAGTCAACCACAATGTTACAATCCATTGGTTAGTGTCATACTATAATTTCATTTCATGTGATCTGTTAGGGGTTTTGTTAATATGAGTCTTAAAACTATATTTAAGAATATTATAAGAAAATTTATTAATAAAAATTATTGAAAGATCATTTTTTATATTTTTAATGAATTAAATAACTAAAATTAAAAAATTTCTATTATTATACTATTAAAATGTATTTTTAGAATACAAAATAGCTAAATTTTACAAATAAATATGTCTAGATAATTGTTATAGTAGGATATAGTGAAAAATACTAGGTTGTTCAAATAACTCGAAAATGGATAAAAAATATTTTTTGTTTTTAATGTTTGTAATTTTTTTTAAAATACTTATAACGTTTAATTATATTTAATTTTATTTTTAATATTTTTTATTTATATTAAAATTATTCCTATATGCTAATTTTATTGAAAATATTAGGAATAAAATTAAAAATATTTAAGAATAATTTTAAAATAAATAAAAAATATTAAAGATAAAAAGTATATTTTATCTAAATTTTTTTTTGTCATGGTATGATTTTGAGTTCATATTTTGCCAAACACTGAGAGTCATACTTTCTTTAGCAAAATTAATTGGGTTTCTAGTAATAGAACCCAAAAACTGTCTAAAGACCAATACAAAAATATTTAGTCCAATTTAACCAATTTAGTGGTCAAATAATTAGTTTATTTGTTTGTTTAAATAAATGTCTTTATCATATTGAAAAATATTGAAGAAATCTAAACAAAAAATATTGGATCCAATTTAATTTCAAAATAATAATAAACTAATAAACCTCAAAAAATAACAAGAGACCAATACAATAGAATATGGTGACAAGTCTTGATATTTGATCCAATAATGTAATTCCATTTTAAAAAAAAAATGCAAGAATTGTAGAGAAAAAAATTGAAAAATTTCTGCATAAATATTGAAATAGAGAAAAAAAATATTGTATGTATAATTTTATCTTTAAAAATTTTCCTTGTTTTTGTAAATATAACCTTTTTTATTATTTCTGAATTTTCATCCTTACATAATTACCAAACAAATATTTATAATGGAATGCTAATTTTAGAGTTGACTACAACAATTTTGGGCAGGCATGGGATTAGACAGTTGAGAACTGGTTGGGCTGATGGGCCTGCATATGTGACACAGTGCCCAATTCAACCAGGAAACAGCTTTGTTTACAACTTCACCATAACAGGACAAAGAGGAACACTTCTTTGGCATGCACATGTTAATTGGCTAAGGTCCACTCTTCATGGAGCCTTGGTTATCTTGCCCAAGAGGGGTGTCCATTATCCTTTCCCTAAGCCTGATGATGAATTGGTTCTTGTATTAGGTGCACCACAATAACACTAACACCCTTCAAATTCATTATATATTTATTTTCTTCCTCTATTCACAAAATGTTATTATTTAATTCATTTTTACTATGGTGACAAAAAAAAATTGTAGGAGAATGGTGGAAATCAGATACCGAAGCTGTTATCAATGAAGCTCTTAAATCAGGTTTGGCACCAAATGTCTCAGATGCTCATACCATTAATGGCCTTCCAGGGACAGTTACCAATTGTTCTAAACAAGGTAATTTTTGTTTACAAATTCTTAAATTATGAGATAAAATAATCGCTTAGAAAAACAGTATTGCTAGGGTGACAAAAAAACAATCAGAAATTATCTTAGAGAAAGTACGAGGAACCAATGGAATATTTGTACAATGTGTATAATAGAGATTTAGGAAGTATTAGAGATATAACTATTAGTGGTACCTTTTTCCATCAGCTGAAGTTTTTGGGATGAGTGGTATCATGATATGGTATTAGAGTGTTAGATCCGAAAGGTCGAGTTCGATCTTTGGTAAACCTCAAAATCAGTTTAAACTTTTGGGAAGATGTTTATTATCCCCTAGTACTCGAATAATTATTCTAGATAACTCTTTATCTAAATATTGTTTTTAGCTGATTTTTTTTTTGTTACTAAACATTCTGGTAAAATAAAAGATAATAAACTCTACGTTTGTCATTTGATGTAAACACATGCAGAAGTATACAACCTACCTGTGGAAAGTGGCAAGACCTACCTTCTGAGAATCATCAACGCTGCACTCAATGAGGAACTCTTCTTCAAAATCGCAGGCCACAAGCTCACCGTGGTTGAAGTTGATGCAACATATGTCAAGCCCTTCAAAATTGACACCATTCTCATAGCTCCAGGTCAAACCACCAATGTCCTTCTAGAAGCTGACCAAAAATCTGGCAAATATTTAGTTGCAGTCTCTCCATTCATGGAGGCACCCATTGCAGTTGACAACTTAACCGCCACGGCAACACTTCATTACACTGGAATTCTCCAAAATACCCCTACAGTACTCACAACTCCTCCCCCCCAAAACGCGACAAAAATAGCCAATAACTTTCTTGATTCTCTTAAAGCTCTTAACTCGAACAGATACCCTGTCAATGTACCGCACACAATTGACCACTCGCTTTTCTTTACCGTTGGTTTAGGAATTAATCCATGCCCGACCTGTAAAGCCGGGAATGGAAGCAGGGCAGTTGCGTCCATTAATAATGTGACGTTTAGTATGCCAACCACGGCGTTGCTTCAAGCGCATTACTTCAATATTAAGGGTGTTTTTACGACGGATTTCCCCGGAAATCCGCCGAATGTATTTAACTTTACCGGTGCAGGACCAAAGAATTTGCAGACCACAGTTGGTACCAAGCTATACAAGCTGAAGTACAATGATACGGTGCAGCTTGTGCTGCAAGATACCGGGATCATTGCACCTGAGAGCCACCCGGTTCATCTTCATGGATTCAATTTCTATATTATTGGTCGGGGAGTTGGGAATTATAATAATAAAACGGATCCAAAGAGCTTCAACCTTGTTGATCCGGTTGAAAGGAACACTGTTGGAGTACCAACTGGAGGCTGGGTTGCTATTAGATTCAGAGCTGATAATCCAGGTAAAAAAAATTATTAATTTCATCATTTACAATGCTAATTTTTCAAATAAGTTGGTCTCTTTCGATATCTTTATAATTCTGTTTGAGTATGCTTATAAAAGGAATAAATCAGAGTGAGTTTGACGTAAAATTCTAATTGAAATTATAAAAAAAAGTTATTTTGACGCTAAAAATGAATCATTATATATTTTATATAAATATATATTGTTTAATTTATTTTTAATATGTATTTTATATTATAAATATATATTTTACAGTTCAATGATTTAATAGCTAATTTCTTTTATACGTCTAATATGATTATGAAATTATATATAAAATTACATATAGCTAATTGAAAATAGCTGGTTAATACCAACTTAAGTGGTTAGAAGTTTCCCAATTAATGCTAAAATTTTCTCCATCTTTACTTCTAATAAACTCATTCAAAGAATCAGCCTAGGTAGTATAATTTTAAAAGGAATTTTTCTTACAAATTTTAATACAAAATTTATTAAAGAATTTGACATTATCTTTCCTAAGGTAAGGTGCACCAAAATGATCCTATAGTAGTAAAAACCTTTTTTGGGTTGTAGGATGAATAATGTTGACTGTGTTGATAATAATGTTTGTATTTTACAGGGGTTTGGTTCATGCATTGCCACCTGGAGGTGCACACAACATGGGGACTAAAGATGGCATTTTTGGTGGAAAATGGGAAAGGTCCTAAACAATCAGTGATACCACCACCAAAAGATCTTCCAAAATGTTAGTCACACAATATATCCATCAAATCAAATCAAATAATTATATGCATAAGAGGGGGGAAGGACTTCCAATTCAAATTGAAGTGTTGGAAGGATACAGAGAAGCCAGGCAAAAAAAAAAAGAGAATGATTGGAAAGAAGGGGCTATTTAATAAGTGAGGCGGTTCAATTTGTTTCTTTTCTTTTCCCTTATAAAGTAAAATAGGAGAATTTGTCCAACATGTTCAATAATATGGACCGGTTATTTTTAGTTTTGCTTAGACACATTTTTTAGAGGCACTTAGCTTCATATATGTATGGAACCAATAAATGTTCGCTTTTGTTGTTTATTTGGAAATATTGGAATTTGAAATACAAAATGAATTTAGTACTGTTTCACTCGTTTCTTGGTTGATTTCGACAGATGATGTCGAAATGAGATTGTATCAAGATCTCAAGTATCGTAAAGCAAATATGACTGCTTTGTAAAAGAGTAAAATCGTCTCCATAATTATTTAATTGGTGTCGAAGCAATTTATCTTAATATTACTAATGGTAAATTTATGACAAACATCAAAAGAGTAAAATAAACAAAAAGATGAAAATATAAAAAATTGATTAAAACAAATGATAATAAAACAAAAAATAAAACAAACAACAATGGATGCAATAAAAAGCAAAAGAAAACAAATTAAAGATTGACTTCTAACACTCACATGTACTTGTACTCCATGCTCTTCCATTAAATCGCAAAGACTGAAAATTTTATAAGTTTTGGTGATGATCTAGTGTCCTTTTTGTGAAGTCTTTCACTTCTTCTGAATTTCTATTATTTATAGACCTTGAATTTAACTGACTTCAGAGCATGTCGTCCATGATCTCACTTCTTCTTTTTTTTCAGCCACAATCTTGCTTTGACTATGAAGAACCTTTATCTCCAAATTTTGACAACTACATCTCCCTTGGTTCCTAAATTTTTGTTCCATGTTTTCATTTGTTGAGTTTAGAGAACTAAACTATGATTAAAATGATGGCTAAACATTATTGGGCTATTATCCAATTGATTGTGTGATGTGTTTTGTTTAGTGTGCAGAAATTAATTAATTCACATTGACCCAAGAAGCATGAAAAATAAGTCCATATTACATCTGGCCCAATATGATTTAAACAAGGCACTCATATCATATGATGAATGGCTGAACCATGAGGAAGAAAGAAAATAAATAAGCCCAAGAAACAAATGCTTAAAGCCCATCCAGCCTTGTACAAAATTGATTCAAGCGTTAGTGGCTGAACTTTGAAACTAAAGAAAAGAAATACTTGACCCAAAGCTTCCTAGAGCCCATACGGTGATCACAATATCAAAAGGTCAAATAAATGGAATCAAGCCCAACCAACAAAGTAGCCCAAGAATCAAGCTTAATGAATTAAAGGAAAAAATCCAAGAGTCCACAAGAAAATGACGATACACATATTCTTGGTTACTAGAACTTAAATTTCAATTCAATTAACTTCATTTCCTGGTAATCAAAAGTCTTACACGTTACTTTATGTCTTAGGTAATAGAAGTGGGAATTCAATTTGGTTTAATTCCATTTAATACTTCCACCAAAAGCTTCTTTCTTTCTCTCATCTCTCTCTTGTTTCGGTCAAATCAATCACTCAAAGAAGAAGATAGAAGAAAAATGGAAGTCACAGAGAAAAGCCTATGAAGAAAGGCTAAAAAAATTTTTTCCACAGAAGGAAAAATCTGTGAAGAAGGGCCAAAAGATTTTGTTGCCAAGAAAAGAAAAAAAAGCTTCGGTCAAGAAGCAAATCAATTTTGAAGGCACAACAGAAAGTTTATTCCCACTTTTGTGAAGAAGAAAGGCTCAGAGTCTCTAGCTAAAAGAAGCAAAAATGAAAAGCATGAAACCAGTTTAGGTCAAACGTTTATCAACGCTTAGAATTAATTCTTGGGGCCAAAGTCAAGATCAATAACCAAGATTGAAGAAGATGGATGAAAAAGGATGAGAGAGATGCATGCAAAAGATTCGGGATATCTTCCTCTCTCCTCTGTTGAAGCCGCTGCTACTCTAAGGTAGGAGAAGAAGTTGTTGTGTTGGTTGAACCGATTTTAACCTTGGAAGACTCTTCTATATTAAGGGTGAACGGCTAAGGGTTGAGATTAAGGAGTGAGAGCACACGTTTGGATTTCCATAGCTCTTTGAGCTGTTTATTCTTCTCCTTCATGGCTATCATTGAATATATCTTTTTCTCAGTTTAGTCTATCTGTGTTTCATTGGTAAAAGGCAAAATGTGAGATTTTATAAGAAAAAGCCAATGAGTGAAAAAAAGGCAAGAGAGTTAAAGAAAAAAGCCATAGTTATCTTAGAAATTCTTTGAATGTATTTCTATTTTGTTGTCATGATCTTGAGGGGATCCCCTTATAAGTTGGGTTAGCACTTTGCAGTTAAAAACTAGAGTGAGTCCTAATCAAGTTCAGGTTGGGATAGAATCTGGATTTGTTCCCTTACAAGTTGGGTTAGCACTTGGCTGTTGAAAGCTAGATTGAGGTCTAGTCAAGTTCAGATTGGTTTTAGAATCTAGATTTGTCCCAGATAGGATTGGGTAGATCCTAGGGAAGAATTGATGTCTGTAATCTTAAAAAAGATAGTGAAATTTCATCATTGTTGTGATGGAGACTGAATGTAGACTACATTGCACCTTGTAGCTGAACTAGGATATATCTGGTGTTATTTCTTCTTTTCTGCCTCGCTTCTGTTTCTGTTACTCAAGAGACAAAATGAAAAATATCTCTTAACTTGTTACGAGACAAAATTAAAATGTCTCTCAACTAATTACGAGACAAAAGTAAAAATATCTCCCGAAATTTTTTTGAAAAAGACAAAAAGAAATTTCAGCAAAAAAGAATTCAACCCTCCTTCTCTTAGCCACTTATTACCATCACCATTTTTAACTTGAAGGCAAGTTTAAACTTTTGATACTTGGACAGGATCACCAATTTTCTTCTGATTTTGACATTTTGTACCTCCTCTCATCGACTCCAACTTGCCTAATTTTGTTTTTAAGCCGAAACACTGCTTGGATGGTCGATGTTACTGACAATCGAAAAAGTCCAATTTTTTTTAATACCAACAGTTACTTTGTTACTTCTTTTAAGGTATCAATTAAGAAAGACCTCACAGGAAGAGCCTGAACTTGCATTCTTACATGATTTGATTCAAATTTTTATCAGGCTAAGTGTGTTAATTCTCTTTGAAAATCTGATTTTTTTTTTCTTGGTGTCAGACACACACATAGTTACCCACTCACACACTCTAGAAGACCCTTTTAACACAACCCAGCTTTAATTTGATGATAAACCCTATTCTTGTCCTCCTTCAAATGGGCCACCATAGATGTTTTTTAAAGTCAAATAGCCACACTTGTCTGAAATGAGTCAATTGACCTGTTAGGCCCATTTTTATCACATAAATTATAAATTCTTTTATAAATTTATGTTAAGCTACCGAGACATTGGTTGAAATTATGGTTATGAGAATCAGATTGTTCGATTCGATTAACAGAACATCAATCATCAAAATAATTTGATTCAAGATAAAAATTATTTGGTAGAGAACCTTATGAATTAATGTGGTTTTTTAGTAATTAATTAATTTAAAATAATAAATTATAAAATATTATTTTTTATTTTAAAATTATATACTTTAATTTATATATAAATATATTATTTTATTATATTTGATTCAATCTTAGTTAAATCTTTAAATTTTTAACACTATTAATTCAATAATCAATTCAATTTTTCAAAACCAACCTTGGTTGAAATAGCATATTTTGATATGGTTTAATTACTCTGTTGGTCCCTATACTTTCACCAAATTTTTAATTAGGTCCCTATACTTTTTTTCCTTTCAATTGGGTCCCTACACTGCTTTAATTTTGTAATTAAGTTCTTCCTAGTGTAAAAAATATTAGAGTTAACTGAACATTTCTTCGCAAATTGAAGGTATTTATAATTAAAAACTTAATTAAATCTTTGACCGCATGTATTTTGGTAAAAATATTATATTAATTTTAACATTTTTAACCTGAAAATGATGTAATTACAAAATTAAAAGCAGTGTAAAGACCCAATTAAAAGGAAAAAAAGTATAGAGACCTAATTAAAAATTTAGTGAAACTATAAGGACGAATAATTAAACTTTTGATATTTTTTAATATGTTACACCAAGAGTTAAAATTGGGTTAAATCTACTCACTGGAGCAAGAATTCATAATAAGTGTGTGTGAGTATATGACCCTAAATTTTATAGAATCTTTGACTTCATTCAAATTAATCTTTTTAAGATAAAATATGTTTTTTATCCTAATATTTTATAAATTTTTAAAATTATTTTTAACATTTAATTTAATTCAATTTTATTTTTAAACATTTAAAATAATTTTAATTTTATTCTTATTATAAAATTTTTAACAGTTAACAATTAAACATTTTTTTTTTTAATTTCAACACTCATAAATCTAACCCTAATTCTAATTCATCACTTCAAATTCAACCTCTACAATCTTTCACTGCCTCACTACCACCACCATCATCATCGTTAGAACAACACCTCATTCCCACTCTCTTTTTTTTTACCCATTTCCACTTATTCCTTTTCACCATCACCGCCTCCTTTATCATCATCCTCATTACTACCGCACCTCTTCTCTTCCAACTGCCATTACTCACCATCATAGTCATCTCATCACCATCGGAGAGAGGCATGTGGGGCTCAAAAAGGATGGTGAACATAAAGCAAAGATGAGGGTGGAGAGAGACTTGTGAAAGTCATGGGATTTTTTTAACGGAAAAAAAAAAATTGCGACTGTTGTGGGTAAGGGTGAGATGGGTGGTGGTTGGGGTTAATTTGGGTGGAGTGTGTTATTGTTAAGACGAGGGATGCAAGAGTAGTGATAATGATGGTGGTGGTAGTAGTGATGGTGGTGGTAAGGTGAAGGGTTAGAGATTTGGAGGGGTTAAATTTGGAGCAACGAGTTAGGATTAAGATTAGAGGGAGAGTTAATACTCAATTTGATCCCTTAATTTGTATGCAAATCTCAATTTAGTTCTTGAAGTTTTAATTGTCTTTTTTTAGTCTTCAAATTTTGTAAACGTGACTCACATTAGTTTCTGTGACAATTGTTGGCACAAAAACGTTAATAAAGCATTAATATGGACAACCAAATACTATATTAGAACTTGTAAAATGATATTGTTATGATTTTGGTGTTTAAATAATCCAAAAATAACGTCGGATCACTTGTTTTAGGAGAAAAAGTTTTAATAAATACTATTTATGATGTTTTTTGGACTATTGAAGTGCCAAAATAAAAATATCGTCGTTTTATACAGTCTAATGTGGCATTCGGTTGTCCACGTCAGCATTCCGTTAATATTTGTGTGTCGAAAATTAGCTTAGGTATTAACCTAAGTCACATTTATAAAATTTGAAGACTAAATAGAGACAATTAGAATTTTAGAGACTAAATTAAAATTCGCGTGCAAATTGAGAGACCAAATTAAGTATTATTATGAATAAGGGTTAAAATTAGAAAAAGGAATTTTGACTAACTGTTTACGGTTAAAAATTTTATAATAGAAATAAAATTAAAATTATTTTAAACATTAAAAATAAAATAAAATAAAATTAAACGTTAAGGATAATTTTATAAATTTTTAAAAACGTTAGAGATGAAAAATACTTTACAACCATCTTTTTAATAAGATTTTTATATCAATTTGATCTTGTATAATATTAAATAATTTCAATTCTAAAACAAATTTGATCTTTTTATACACAATGTACTATAAATAGTTAATGAACAAATATAAAAAGAAAAGTTGATCACGGCAGAAAACTTATTTATTATTTTATACTTGAAGAGATCAAGTTAAAAATTTAAATGTCTAAATAGGGACAAATATACTGAATAATTTGAAATGACTAATTTGAATATTTATGCCCTCTATTTTTGTGTACATGTCGTAACATTTTATGGGAAATGTGAGCTGGAACCACAGATGTTGTAAACTATTGCGACCAAAGGAGCTACAAATAAAAGTTGACAGCAGAAAAGTGGGCCTTTGTGTCCTATACTCCTATGCACACCGCTGATTCTTCTTTTCTTTTCTCTAATTTTGGATGAAATTCAGCCAGAAATGGAGTAAAATGCAGCTTCCAACTCTTTGTAACTTGTATCCAATGCTGCAAAAATTTCTCATTTTGTTTAGAGAATATTTGCTAAACTTATCAAATTGCTATCCTTTTATAAACCACTGATATAGATTTTAGATAGATCATCTTTTTAAGTAATAATAATTCAAAGCATGTACCGCATAAGGAAAAATTCTTATTTATTTTATGGTATGATATAAATTAAATTTTGTTGGGATAAAGTATATTTTTTGTTTCTGAAGTTTGACAAAAATTCCAAAAATATCCTTAAGTTTTATTTTGTTTTAATTTTGTTCCAAAAGTTTTCGATTTACATTAAATATGCCCTCAACGGCTAAACTTTTAAAAAATTTAAGGCCAATCTAACAATAATGCATGAAAATTATGCTTGATTTGCTTGTGTTGAGAGTTGTTCTTATAAATTTGTTGTTGAATTAGTCTTAAATTTTTTGAAAAATTAGCCGTTAGGAATATATTTGATGCAAATCGAAAACTTTTAAAATAAAATTGAAATAACATAAAATTTAAAAGTATTTTTAAAATTTTTATCAAACTTTAAAGACAAAAAATATATTTTACTTTTTTTTTTTTACCGTATTTATCCATAAAAATTCTTATTATTAATCTCTTTTCTATTTTATGAATGATTGAGATCACTCTGTAAAACACAAAAATTTACTCCATAAAATATGAAAGAATGACCCACCTAATGTTCCATTACAATTGAGTAATTGATTAATTCACTAATAACAATAACATAGAATAATATAGCTAGAATTATACTCTGAGTTATTGTATTTTTTTATTCACCATAAGTGCATAAGATTATATTTGGTTGGAAGGAAAAAAAAAAATTGAGTAAATTTTTATTTTTTTAGTTGTGTTTAGATAAAAAAAATAAAAAAGAAATGTTATAAAAAATAATTTTATTTTTATATTATAAAATATATTAAAAAAAAAGAAGGAATAATATTAGAAGTAAAAAAATAAAATAAATTTTTTCTCTCTTTTTCTTTCGATATTAGGAAAAAAAAATTGGTAAATTCCGTTCATTTTTTTTTCTTTCAATTTTTTTTTTCTCTTCTTTCCTCAACTAAATAATAGAAAATAATCATTTTTTTTAATTTTTTTTCTCTATTTTCTTTTCTTTTCATTTCCTCTCAAATAAATATACTCTAAGAATTAATCTCATATTAAAGTAAACAAGAAAAGGTAAAAATTTTATAAAATGAAAAATTTATTAATTTAACATCGTAATTTTAAATTAAATGTAATATTTTTTATTTTATGTTGTCTTACTTACTTCTTCTCTGAAATTAAATGTGTTATCTTAAATAATAATTCCACCGCTTTGACATCAACATTTTACCTTAAATTTTAACTATATCATTCATGTAATTGAAGTATCAAATAAGAATTAAGTATAAAATATCATAAAATTTATTAAATATAAATATGATGTTCATTGCATAATATTATAAGAAGTTACTTACATAATCCAAAACAAACTAACAGATTCCATTAGTTTACTGTAATTCTTTTTATAACCCAAAATTAAATAGATCGGATTTTGGTCCACGTCTTCTTATCACTCATTAATGTAGACCTTACTGATTTTCAATATTGTTTGAAAAAATAAAAAATGAGCTCTGAATAGTTTAAAATTATGTTATTTTACATTTTTTAATTATCTTTGGAATAATTAAATAATATTAGAGGTAATAAATATGTAATTATAAATATGATATATATATGAAAAGTATAAATATTAAATTAAATAAAATAATTTTAAATTATTATCTTTATTTCTAGCGCTACTAAATAATTTTTTAGCTGAACAAATGAACCTTTATGAACATATCACATAACCTCCCATTTATCACTGCATTGGACTTAAAGGGTGTAGATGATCCGGTCTGATTTGAAGGTCCGACTCAGATTTGAATATTTTAAGAGCTAATTTAACGTGATTTTATTGGGTCTAGATGGAATAAGAGTTTTAAAAATAGATTCGGTTATTATTTAGAGTCAGATCTGAATCAAGACGATTTCAGCTTCATCCGATTTCATGTACATTTTAAAATGACTAAAAATATATATGTTTTAAATTAATTTTAATATTATGTTATAATAATTATAAGTATTATTTTATTTTTAATCACACTTAGTTGGATTAGAAAATAGATTAAAGAAGCATGAAATTAGAATTTATCGACAAACTCAAGTTTAAATATGGATATCAACTTTTCGATAACAAGTATGTTTTTTTTTTCTTTGTAAATAAATGCATCATAATTTTTTGACATAACATTTATCAAGTCCGAACTTTACCGATTTAGACCCAATTTTAGTGTGGTTTAAAAATAATATAATTTCACCAAATTTAAACTTGGATTAGAATTTTAAAAATAGACCCGATTATTATTTAGAATCGCATCTGAATCAAAACAAACTGAGCTTCACCCAACCTATATATATCCTAATTGGACTTAACAAATTTATACCACGCGAATATGCCTTTGACTTAAATTCATTGCAACGAGCACAAAATATTTAAGAAAACTTTCCATTTTTCTTTTTTTCTTTTTTCCTCTTTACACACCATGAAACATTATTTCTTCACATAGATCCAAATAATATTCCATCATGCTTGAGAGGGAACTGTTGATAGAAGCATTTGTGTCTCTTCCAAGTTCTATCAAACCAAGAAGCTAGCAACAAGCTAAGAAGAGAAAAACAAAGAAATGAAAAGAAAAAGAAAGACACTTTAATTTAATTTCTCTCAACCGTTGCTTATGCTTTTCAATGATGCTTAGGGCCAAATAATGATAAAAGCTCGGATCCGTTAATAGAAATTATTGTCGGCAACATGGAGAGCCACTCAACACTGAACAATGCATGAATAGGCAATGCAACTGCTACTAAATTATGGAGTTTATAATATTTTTACCAAAATGTGATGTGTATGGTAAAAACACAAAATATTATTGTTCTTGTGTTGTGGAGCCGTCCCAAGTACATCTTGATCTAGAGCGGATGAGGGTACCTCGTCTTCTCCAAGCCGGCAAGTATACACCGGAATCCAAGAAACACGGGAGACTAGGGTACCTGCAAAAAATACTTCAATATTTAAGTAATAGCTAGCGAGGATTTCAATTAATATATTTTTTTTGGGCTGATCACCAAAAATGCTTTTAAATTATTTAAATATTGATAAAAATATATTCGAATTTTATTATTGATAATAAAATTTTTTAAATAATTTAAAAATACAACAAAAATATTCAATAGTAAATATATATTTTTAAAAAATACCCTAAAGATTAAATTTTGATGTAATTTTTTGTAAGAATGATTATGAAAATAAGATATTATTATACTTAAATTAAAATTTAGTGATTTTTCGTTAAGTATATATTTTTTATAATTTTTTTTTGTTAACTATCAATAATACTTTTAAAAAATCACAAAACAATATATACTTAACAAAAAATCATTAAATTTTGAGAATAATAATACCTCATTTTTTTAATTATGCTTGCAAAATATCGCATCAAAATTCAAACTCTCATCTATTTTTTGAGAAATACATATTTAATGTTAGTTTTTTTGCAAGATTATCTAACATTAAATATATATTTTTCAAAAAATACGTTAGAGATTGAATTTTGATCCAATTTTTTGCAAATATGATTAAAAAAATGAGATATTATTATCCTTAAAATTTGGTAATTTTTCGTTAAGTATATATCTTTTGTAATTTTTTTGTTGACAACTAATAGGACTTTTAAAAAATCACAAAAGTTATATACTTAGAAAAAAATTATCAAATTTTAAGAATAATAATATTTTATTTTTTTAATTATGCTTACAAAAAATACACCAAAATTTAATTTCTAAGGTATTTTTTAAAAATATATATTTACTATTAGAAATTTTTGTCGCATTTTAAAATTATTTAAAGATATTTTTGTCGATAGTAAAATTCGGGTACATTTTTTACGGCGTTTAAATAATTCGGAGGCGTTTTTAATGGTTAATCTTTTTTTTTTGAAGTCTATCACGTATATTTTTAGTCTTTTTTTATCTTTCGTTTGTGTTACCTTTTATAGACCGTTGTTAATAATGTTGTCGTTTCCATGATATTTATGGTTATAAATTATCAGTATCAACAGTAGTGAAGTTAATTGTTATGCACCTTAAAAATCTTAACTGTAACAACTTAGACCACCCGCCAGTATGATATTGTCCGCTTTGGCACACAAGACCTCACGGTTTTGTCTTTGACGATAGGGATAATAGCCGAAGCCCCCACACTCACTCGTCAAAACGCGTCATGCTAGGGAGAGGTATCCACACCCTTATAAGACATGCTTCGTTCTCCTCCCTAACCGATGTGGGACCTTACAATCTACCGCTTCTAAGGGAGCCCAACGCCCTTGCTGGCACATCGATCCAAGCTCCGGCTCTGATACCATCTGTAACAGCTCAGACTATCCGCTAGCACGATATTGTCTGCTTTGGCACACAAGGCCTCACGGTTTTGCCTTTGATGATAGGGATGATAGCCGAAGCCCCCACACTCACTCGTCAAAATGCGTCATGCTAGGGAGAGGTATCCACACCCTTATAAGGCATGCTTCGTTCCCCTCCCCAACCGATGTGAGACCGAATGCCCTCAACAGAGTACCCCTTCCAATGTGTGCGGATGAACAGAGTTGAAATTTTACAACCTGTGCGTACGCACACATTTGAAAACTTTCTTGGGCATGTGCACGCACACCCTTGTGCGTACGCACATGCCATGTTTTCCAACTAAAATTTTGTTTTTAACTGTTTCATCTTCCCAACAAGCTTGTAAACTTCTGTGACACCTGTTTAAGATTCTTTGGCTTATTTTTGGGTACCAAAACATGAGGAAAGTCTTAGGAGATTTAATTTAGGTTTTACTTTGAAAAGTTAGAAAACAGATGTTTAGGTTTCTGGTGTATTGAGGATGAGTTAGTTGAGAGAGAAGGAAGAGTAGTGAACTTGGTGATTACTGACAATGAATTGATAAAATGATGAACTGACGAGTTCAGAATGGAATTAAGAACTGATGATGATTATTATGAGTTTGATGGACTTGTTGGATGTGGAAAGTGTGCCAGGCACTATATCCTTGGAATGTTGAGAATTGATAATTGAAAGTGATTTGAGATGAGAAATGGTGATGACTGGTGATAATTTGAGGTCGATAAAGTTATTTATGATTACTACCTGTGTATTACTTGCTTGCATTATTTGTGTTTGTCTGGTGCTGAGGAGGTTAGGTAGGCGGGGGCGATGGAATCGCACGGAGGTTAGGTTGACGAAGGCTGTGGGATACAGCGGTGTGATTAGTATTAGTTAGAATTCTCCTAAGTTTATATCCCGATCTATGGTTTAAGTTCTTTATTTATTTATTTTTTTTTCAATATCTGTATTCGATGTGAAGTTCTAGGATTGCCTTCGACATCTCGAAGCCTTACATCTTACATTATTGGGCACTGTTACCATACTGAGAACGTCCGGTTCTCATTCCATACTTTGTTGTTATTTTTTAGATGCAGGTCATAATTCACCTCGGTAAAATTGCGGATATGGTGGCAGAGCGGAGTATGGTTTCTTCCTGGTTTATTTCTATTTTACTTTTGTTGTAGTACTTCCTCTCACCCTTTTGCTTTAGACTTTATGGCCTTAAAGGCTTACTTAAGAGCTAAGTTGTATAAGCTGTTTTAACTCCAAGACTCTGTATTTTTCTGTTTGTAACTAGTCGGCTTAAACTCCGCATGCTGCGGCTAGTTGCCTTATGATTATTATACTCTTATATTTATATATGTTCTATTCTCTTGCATCTATACCTTGTGTCTTGTACGTTAGCTTCGTGTGAACGTTTCGCGCTTTTGTAATTCTGTCTTTGAGCTTAATCCTTCATCAGGCTTCTAGAATATATTATTTTCTTCTATATAAATATGTATAAGTCTTAGAATTGTCGTAACCTTTGCTTTATGGCTAGAGCTAAGGTTTAGGGTAATTAGGGTGTTACATTAACGTTGTTCTTTTTTGACTACTTCATCTGAGTTAATATTCGTCGAAGACTTTTCAATGTCTTGATTGTCGGTAAAGTTAGTTAAATTAACAATGCGGTACCGACGTAGTGGCCATGGTAGTCATAATTGTAATTACCAAAAGAAAATAATTCACACCATAAGAAAAACGTTGAGTACAGTTGGATTTAGCGTCGCACATTAGCGTCGGTTTTACCGATGGTTTTGATGTGGAATTCACTTAGTCAAATCGTTACCGGTGGATTTCTGTTTTCAATGATAAATTCGTTGGGAATACTTGGAGAAAAAACAGGAGAAATAGGCGCGAAATTTAGCGTGGGATTCACCATCGAAACAATTCACCAGTAAACCTATTTTAGTGAAATGCTGCGTTTTGGTGACCCGCAATGAGTTACCGTCGGATTTATTCGCTAGTAAATCCAACGGTAATCAGCCCTAAAATTCAAGTGCAAACCCTCTACCCCTTCAATTTGAAATCTACTCTCTCTCTCTCTCTCTCTCTCTCTCTCTCTCTCTCTCTCTTGCCGCCTCCGCTCCCTGACGCGCTGTCAGCCCCACCGCCGTCTGCCCTTCCTGTTGCCTCCTTCCTCCTCTCCTTGCACTGACCTTTCTCCGCGACGTCTCTATTGCAGTTGCTATTGAAAACCCTAGCCTCCATTGCAGCCGCCCTTCTTCTCACCATCGACTTTGCGTCGCCAACTTCTTCCCCTAGTCCAGTATGCTTTGTCATCCGCCTCCAGGTTCAGCTTTGTCGTCGTCTGCCAGGTCCAGTTAGTTAATTTTTTCGCTTAATTTTTTTGTTTTTAACCTATTTTTCATAAAAACAAAATGTGATTTGGTTAATTTAGTTTGTAATGTGTTTAGAATGATTTAGCTAAAAACAAGTAGTTAATTTTGTGTGTTTGGGAGCTCTTATCTCTTATGATGCTATGTATATAATGTAATTGACTAATTGTATGGTTATCAATTTATAATGAGACTTGAATTTGTCAATTTGTTAAATGGGAGATTTAAATTTGTTGAATAGAAAATTTTCTAATTATTGATTTAGTTATGGTACTCACTACTAATTTTGTGTGTGTTTGCTAATTCAGAATTTCTTGAATGAAATTTTTTTTAATTTTTGTGTGTTTGCTATTTAATTCTGCTTTATGTAATTTCATAGCCTGAATCTTCTAATGGTTTCAGTAGTATTAATTACTGAATAATATCATAAAAATATATCTATGTGAGAGATTCGAATGACAACAGCAAAATATAAGTTAATAATTGTAATTTTTTAGTTATTTTTTAGTTAACATGAGAGAGATTTAAATGATAACAGAAAAAAATTATTTTATATTAAGAAAAAATTAGTATAAGACCCGAGATATAAACATGCGAATTTGATTATAATACTAGTATATTTATTATTTGTTGTGTGTGCGTTTTTGATAAATTATTTTTGTTATTTGATCTATAAATTATGAAATTAAAATGAATTTTTTTTAACTATAATTTCTAGTTGGCCATTAAGAATAAATAGTTGAACTTTCATTTTGCACAAATCTAATCTTATACCAATCCAATTGTATTTTATAGGTCATTACGAGTTTAAATAATAATTTGATAGGCATATCTCTGTAGATTGAATTATTGCTAAGTTGCATTGGTTCATGGAACAATCTTACTCACTCAATCAAATTCATACTTAAAATTTTGCATATTACTTTTGCATTGGTTTTATATATTTCACATCTTATTTAGCTTGATTATGTTAACTTGATTCTAATTAAGAATAAATAGTATAATTTATTTCATATTTAAAGTTTTGTATATTACTTTTGTATTGAATTTATATATGTTACATTTTGTTGCTTTGAATTTGAATCATGAAGGTTTCTTGTTTAGTTGAGTTTAATTCTTATGAAATTAATTTAGTGTTGGACTGATATTGTGGATTGAGATTAGTTAGATTTGTTGAAACTGTAAAGATAGATATATGTCCAATTTTAGGGGAGGTTATATCTAATTTTTCGAAAAAATTTGTTGAATGATTCGTCTAGTATATATGTTGATTGGTGTTAATAATATATTTTCTTTGTAGATATGACGACAGGTAGCAGAGGTAGATTGAGTAGGTCTTGTGGTCATGGTAGAAGGAGGATTTTCATCGAATGTCCAGGGACTGTTCAATCTTCGCGCTCTATCCTGACTACTCCGTCGACCCCTGTGACGTCAAAGGCGGGTCTAACGAATCAACAATTCATCATGATCCTAAACCCGAACTACGTACCTCTTTCTGCTACGCCCCTATAGATCTGCGATAGAAGGGTGGGATGGACGAGAGGGGAAAGGGTTTAGAAAAAGAATTGGAAGATTAGGGGTGGTAACAAGATAGTAGGGGTGTTTATGAGTCGGGTGAAACCGGGTTTGTCCTGACCTAGACCCGACCCTAAATATATATCGGGTCTACTTTTAGACTCTAACCCGACCCTAAACCCGATAAAACCTAAACATTTTCGAGCCACAATTATACCGAGTTTAAATCGAGTGAAAATCGAGTCTTTAAAGCTTTAACAATAATTTATAAAGAAATTTATTTATAAAGAAACTTATTTATGATGCACTTATTTATAAAGAAAAAACTTGTTACCGAAAAGTTGATATCCATATTTGAATTTAAATTTGTCCATAAATTCTAATTTGATACTTTTTTTATCTATTTTCTAATTCAACAAGTGTGATTAAAAATAAAATAATAAATTTATAATTAATATAACATAATATTAAAATTAATTTAAAACATATATATCTTTTTTAGGTTTCTTAGAGTGCACATGGATCGGGTGAAACCGGATTTGCCTTGACTCGGACCCGACCCAAAATAATGACCGGGTATATTTTTGAGACCCTTACCCGACTCTAAATATGATAAAATCACACTAAATTAACTCCTAAAATGTTCATAACTGGACCAAATTTTCAGATCAGACCGAACTATATATACCCTTACAAAATAGTATTGCAAATTAGAGATCAGATAGGATTAGAGTTAGAAATTAATTAAGTTAAAAGAATAATTTAAAATTTAAATAATTTTATCTATCAAATTTTATCTTTTATAATTATAAATTAATCTTTAATTTTTTTATTATTAAATTTGTCAATATTATAAATTTTTATGGTCAATTTTAGTATTTTAATCCAAATTTAATTTATAGTTTTCGGACCACACACAGTCTCCGGTTTCCCAAGTATCAAAGGGAGAGATGATCCAGAAAATTACAAGGCATTAATTAGTTATTTTCTGACCTTAATTAATTAATTAATTAAGTATTTTAATAATTTAGTCAACATATATCTAAAAATACATGTTAAGATCTATATATCATTAGTTAAAGTTTTAATGTTTTTTTATTAATTATTTTTATTATTTAATATATATCATTAGTTAAAGTTTCAAAGTTTTTTTATTTTAATAAATACATAACGTAACATTAAAAACTTAAATTTTGTATATTTGATTGTTTTTATAAAAAATTTTTAATTAATAGTTTTATTTAATCTAACCCATATCATGTATATGGATTTTTTATTTTAATAAATAAATAAATTATAATAATTATTAAAATAAATAATTTAAAAAATATTTACCAAAATAAATACTTCTTTTATCTCATTTACACTGTAAATGAGATAATTTTGCATATATCTCATTTACGGTATAAACGAGATAAGACAAGTAGACAGTATAAACGAGATAAGACAGGTGGACGTGACATATATATCTCGTATTTTTTTTAAAACAATTGAAAATAATAAAATTTATTAATATTGACAGGATAATAGAACAGAATAACAAAAGTTTGTTAGAGTCACTTAGCAATTAGTTAGCAACTAATTAGTGGTAACAAGTGCAGCAAGTCACGTGTCTCAACATATGTATATAAACTCTTATCAGCTGTAACTGCTACACAATAATCACATTCTCATTCTCTTATTCATTCATCTAAGCTTCATCTCTCTCTCTCTCTCACACAACACTCTGAGTTACCGATACCATTTCATGGTATCAGAGCTCTAGGGTTCAATGGTAGAAACGTCTCAAGCCATGGCTATTCCACCACCAGTAAGTGGAAGCATTGCAATAAATCAACTAGAAGCAGTGGTGCACAATTTTTCAATTCCGATTTCAATCAAATTAGATGAGGAAAACTATTTTCCTTGGAAGGATCAAGCTGAAGCCTCCATCGAAGCTCATGAGCTTGTGGATTTCATCAATGGAGTGAATATTCCAACACAATTTCGATCAGAAGAAGATAAAAAAAATGGCATAGTAACTGCGGAATTCAAGATCTGGAAGAGGCAAGATTCTTTCTTGAAAACCTGGCTCCTATCCTCAATGACTCCGTCATTTGCAGCAAGAATGGTAGGATGTACAACCTCTCATCAGATTTGGCAGAGACTTCAGGGCTTTTTCGCTACACAAATGAAAGCCAAGGTCAGGCAATTGAGAGCAAAGCTCAGCAACACAAAGAAAGAAGGTACAATGGCAAATTACTTGTTAGAAATAAAAAAAACTGTAGATGCATTAGTGTCAGTAGGAGCTCAAATTGATGAATCAGCACATGTTGAAGCCATTCTTGAAGGCCTCTCTGAAGAATATAGCTCCTTTATCACATCAATCAACACTAGAGACACGCCTCTTCAAATTGGAGCGTTAGAAGCAATGCTGATGGCACAAGAAGAATGGTTAGAGAAATTCAAGAAAGCAGAACCAATGATGGCAAATGTTGCACAGTTTCATCCGTCTCAACAGCGCAGATACAATTCTGAATCTACCTATGGTGATAGAGAAGGATATAGGAATTTTTCAAGCAATAGAGGCAGTTTCTTGCAAAGAGGACGAGGAAATGGCAGAATGAACTCTGGTCGAGCAAATCCGCGACGAGGAAGAGGAAACTATGGCAGCTATGGAAGAAATTATGATAGAATAGTCTGTCAAGTGTGCGACAAGGCAGGTCATAGTACTCGTGATTGCTGGTATAGATACAATAATCAGAACAGTAGTGGAGGTGGAAGCACTCAGTCAACTGGCAAAACTAGTGCTAATATTGCTACGAGCAACATTCCTCTAGATCAAGCAACAGTTTATGATCCAAATTGGTACCAGAACTCTGGTGCAACACACCACATGACTCCTGACAGAAGCAACTTCTCTGAATTTAAAGGCTACAATGGCAATGAGCAAGTAATTGTGGGTGATGGTAATGCCTTACAAATATCTAATGTTGGAAGTTCCGTCTTAAAACCATTTTCTTCAAAGCACGTTTTTACGCTAAACAAATTGCTACACGTTCCTGAACTCACGAAGAATCTTTTAAGTGTTCATCAATTCGTTTGTGATAATAATGTATGGCTTGAATTTCATCCTAACAAGTGTTTGGTGAAATGTCAGGATTCCAAGGAGACGCTCCTCCAAGGAACTGTTAAACAGGGTCTATATAATTTTGGCCAAGCTAAAGCACAAAGCCTAAGCCCAGCTGCACTCACTGCCCATGTGTAGAAATTATCCAACTTCAAGCTGTGGCACAGGAGATTAGGTCACCCTTCTTCTCAAATTCTGTCCAAAATTCTTAATAATTGTAAAATACCCTATCAAATTCCCTCATCACTTTGTAGCTCTTGCTGTATGGGGAAATCCCAACAACTTCCTTTTCCCACTTCTTTCTCAATTTTTTCTGCGCCTTTAGAATTGTTGTACACAGACATTTGGGGTCCCTCCCCTGTCCCTTCAATAAATGGCTCACGTTATTACATTCACTTTATTGATGCTTTTTCCAAATTTACATGGATTTATATTCTTCAAAATAGATAACAAATTTATTCTGTCTTCCTTGCTTTTAAGAAAATGGTGGAACTCCAATTAGGTACTAGGATAAAAGCATTACAATCTGATAATGCAAAAGAATTTTTGTGTTTATCTAACTAATTGAGGTCTGAAGGAATTGTGCATAGGTTCTCTTGTCCACACGTTCACCAACAGAATGGTGTAGCAGAAAGAAAGCACAAGCACATCACAACCATGGGGCTCACATTGTTGGCAGAAGCAGCAGTGCCTGTTCAGTATTGGCCTGATGCCTTCATGACTGCTGCAACCTTAATAAACCTACTACCTACACCAGTGTTAAATTTCCAATCTCCAAGCTACAAATTATTTGGCAAAGCTCCCTCTCTTCAAATGGTGAAAGTATTTGGCTGCTTATGCTTCCCTAACACTCGCCCTTACAACAAACACAAGCTGCAATTCAGGTCTGAGCCCTGTGTCTATCTTGGCCCAGCAATTCACCACAAGGGGTTCAAATGCCTCAAAACAGATGGCAAGATTCTTATCACAAGAAATGTCACATTTCAAGAAGATCATTTTCCCTTCAAAGACCCAACTCTTGGCTTTACTCCTCGTTCATTACCTTCTCCAGAATCACCCTTATCCTCCACCCTCCCAACTATCCCTCTCATTCATTCTACCTTGCCTAGTTCAGTTCCTCCTCACCAATCTATTAACTCAGATCCCCAATCTACAGATTTGGCCTATCAAGTCAGCAATTCACATGCCAACACCACTAATTCCATCAACCCTTCAAGACCTGCAGCTGTCTCCACACTCTCTATACCATCTAACACTCATTCCATGACTACCCGTGCCAAGAACGGCATCACCAAACCTAAACTCTTCAATTTTGAACTGCACTCCTTCCCTTTACCCAAAACAGCCAAAGAAGCCATGACAATACCACATTGGCGACAAGCAATGGAAGACGAATATGCAGCATTGATGAAGAACAGTACCTGGAAGCTCACCGCTCTGCCTCCGAACAGACGTGCAATTGGTAGCAAATAGGTGTTTCGTGTTAAACAGAATCCAGATGGTTCCATCAACAAATTTAAAGCCCGGCTTGTTGCTCAAGGCTTCAATCAAAGGCCAGGCATAGACTTCAAGGAGACCTTTAGCCTTGTTGTCAAGCCAGCCACTATTCGGGTTATTCTCACTCTAGCATTGCAAAATTACTGGCCCCTAACTCAACTTGATGTGAATAATGCATTCTTGAATGGGAGCCTACAAGAAGAAGTATATATGAGACAGCCGCAAGGCTTTGAAATTGGTGGCTCGGAGGTTGTGTGCAAACTAACTAGGTCGCTTTATGGTCTAAAGCAGGCACCTAGATCCTAGTTTAATACTCTAAGGGCAGCACTATACACTCTGGGATTCTCCTCTACCAAATCAGATGTCTCCCTGTTCTTCAAACACACCAGTGAAGCCACAGTGTTCCTCCTTGTGTATGTGGATGATATTATCGTCACTGGAACTTCAAAAGAGGCTATTGCCAAATTAGTGCAACAACTTCACTCCAAGTTCTCACTTCGAGATATGGGAGAATTAAAGTATTTTTTGGGCATTGAAGTCACTCGAACATCTTGTGGGGGCCTACTACTGTCCTAGACGAAGTACAGTAATGATTTGCTAAAGAAGGCTAACATGGGAGACTCTAAGGCTGCTGCTACCCCTATGACTTCTAACTTGAAGTTGACATCCACAGATGGTGTGCCATTTGAGCATGTGAGCCTGTACAGATCTGTTGTTGGAAGCCTCCAATACCTCACTGTCACCAGGCCTGAAATTGCGTTCTGCGTCAACAAAGTCTGCCAATTTATGTAAACTCCGCTGGACAAGCATTGGAAGGCGGTAAAGCGTATCCTCAGGTATCTGCAAGGCACAAGGACCATGGGGCTTCATCTGCGCAAACCTACTGAGTTGATCCTTACAGGATATACTGACTCTGATTGGGCCTCAGACATTGAGGATCGCAAATCCACTGCTGGCTATTGTGTCATGTTTGGGCCGAACCCTGTTTCTTGGTGCTCAAAGAAGCAGGCTACAGTATCTCGTTCCAACACAGAGGCTGAGTACCGTGGCATTGCCAATGTGGTAGCCGAGCTGCTCTGGATTCGAAATCTACTTGGTGAAATTCACATTCTTGTACCTACCCCCAAAGTGTATTGTGACAATTCAGGTGCTGTGTTAATGTCCACAAATCCTGTGCTTCATTCTCGCTCAAAGCATTTTGAGATTGATCTCCATTTGGTGCGAGACCATGTAGCCAAAGGGCGAGTCCAGATTCATCATATCCCTGGAGATGCTCAAATTGCCGATGTCATGACTAAGGCAATAAGCTCCTCACGGTTTGCAACCTTTCGATCCAAACTCAAGATTGAGCAACCTCAATCGTTGAGTTTGAGGGGGGATGACAGGATAATAGAACAGAATAACAGAAGTTTGTTAGAGTCACTTAGCAATTAGTTAGCAACTAATTAGTGGTAACAGGTGCAGCAAGTCACGTGTCTCAACATATGTATATAAACTCTTATCAGCTATAACTGCTACACAATAATCATATTCTCATTCTCTTATTCATTCATCTAAGCTTCATCTCTCTCTCTCTCTCACACAACACTCTGAGTTACCGATACCATTTCAAATATTATCAATTAACGTGGCGTTATCTCCCACTATCCACGTGAGAGATAACTGTTTGCCATAGGAAAGATTGATGGGGGATAGTGGAAAGAGAATTGAAACGGTTATCTCTCACATGGATAGTGGGAGATAACGTGAGAGATAACTGTTTTAATTATCTTTCCACTATACCCTCAACTTTTTTGAGTACTAATTGATCAAACATATACATTTTAATCTCTTCTACCAACTTTTTTATATACTAATTGCATGCTAAAAGTATGGATTATGAATAATATTAATATTTTTTATTATTCTCAAATTTTTTTAAAAAATATATGTATATTGTTTATTGTGTAAATGAGATATTTATAATATCTTGTTTACACTGTAAACAAGATAAACATTTTTTGCGCTCAACTGTCTTATTTCGTTTATACTGTAAACAAGATACATGTAAAATTATCTCGTTTACAGTATAAATGAAATAAGAGAGAAGTATTTATTTTGGTAAATATTTTTTAAATTATTATTTCAGTAATTATTATAATTAATTTATTTATTAAAATAAAAAATCCTCATGTATATATGTTATACTGTTATTTATGAGGCTGTATTAATAAGATAGTGTACTAACATTATTGCTGCAAAGACTCACGTGTGTCTTGATGTGAATATATAATTAAATAATGCACTAATTAAATCCTAATATCATTGTTTAATTTACGCAAGTATGAAATGATAATTTGGGATCAAGATCCTCTAAATAAAAAAGTTAATAAAATAATAAATTGAAAAATTAATTATTCTTAAATTAAAATAATAAAACACATATTTTATAAAAATTATAAAATTAATAATAATTAATTATTTATTTTATTATTTTATTAACTTTCTCAATTTAAAAAAAATTAAATTCATAATTTGAACTACAATTTATCTTAATCTTGGTGATCCTAGGACATGATTAAATGGCTTGAGATATTTGTGAATATATTATTATTTTTGGAGGCTCAATATTTTAGTAGTTATTATAAGTTATAAATTAAGTTAAGGATAATTTATATAAATAAAATATTTAGAGATTAAATTTATTAAATACAATTTTTTAAAATAAGTTATATTCATGTTCTAAATTAACTTTATATAAACTGCTACAGCATATCATGATTTAGTATTTATATGTAAATCGTGCTACCTCTATTATGGTTTATATAGAAGAAGAAAAAACACAATCCATAATATCCTATCACGATTTATATAAAAAAAAATGTGTGAAATAAATTGTTTCAGGGTATAGCAGATTATGTAGAAATAGGTCATGATAATCAGTTATAACCTATAGCAGATTATGAATAGTTGAAGGCATTATATATACCAGTTGAATGTAATTGTGAAGTAGAATGTTAAATTCCCAATGTTTATTGAGGATGGTTTTTTAACTTTAGTGCATTGCTAAGGAAAAATTGATAAAAACAAAATAGATGGTTTGAAGTTTAATGATAAGGAACTCTTGAATGTTTTTATCCGTTCATCGAATATCTTGTCAGATCTAAAAACTAACATATTGCAAAAGTTTAGAGTGTGTGGGACCAAGTGGGTAAAGAAGTTATTTTAGAAGATTTCTATCGCTATTGTATTGACTGGTGTGAAGTATGATGCATTTGTGATAGGGTCCGACGAGGATCTGCAGGCTCTGTTTTATTGTCGGAGCAGTTTTTTAGAAGTGAGAACACACGAGTTGTATGCGAATGGCATGTGAAAAGTATGCGTCTCCGGACGCTACCTTTCAATAAATGTGTCCACCCAAAACCAATGAGCGTTCAATATGAAAATAAAGATGATCCATGCAAAGGCATATTTTGTTGCCTCCTAACGCTATAAATATACCTCGTTAGCTGCATCGTATGAAAAAAATAAGCACGTGCTAATAAAATTCTAACACATAAAACTTTAAACCATAAATTATTTATAAAAATGTCCTAATCAAATTTCAAATACACAAATGCCTTGTTGAACTAATTTAAAAAACTATTCTAAACTAATTTCATACATTTTTGTTGCTGAATGAAACAATGATTTGCTTTTAAGAAATTATGAAGCGTGTCCAGTTGGCTTCGTCCTATTTTCTGAAGCAAATGCGGCAAATTATAACCCCAAAAGAGGTAAATGACAAGACTTTGGTAACAAAAAAAATTATGTAAGAAATAAAAATTATTTTCGCAAGAAAGGATTTCACCAGAAGTGGGATAAAGAAAGAAATAATGGAAAAAATAAATCAATAGAGAATAAATATTCTATTGTGGTGGAAAGGGCCATTGGTCACGTACCTATTGTACTCCAAGCCACTTAGTTGATCTTTAACAAGCATCCTTGAAAAGGATGACAAAGGAAAATAGACAAATTTTATTTCAAAGGATGTTGAAAATTACACCACTCATTATGAAGTATCTGATTTTTTTGAGGATCCCGAAGAAAATATTAGTCATTTAATTGATGATGAAAAAGTTTAATATTTGAGTTCGTTAAGTACTTATATAAATAAATAATGTAAAAAATTTTCTATTAAATTTTATTTTCTATGCATTTGAATTGTAAATATGATGTATATAAATAATATTTAATAAAACATTAATAATTATGTTTTAAAATTTTAAAATCACTAAATGTGTCAAATTTTATAATAATAATAATAATAATTTTTAGTATATGATATTATTTTTATGTATAGTGCTTTTTAGAAAAACAATTTTAATCAGGAATATAATTTTACTGCGCAGGTATTTTTACTCATTTTATTATTATTATTATTTATCTTTGAAGAAAATGGCAAAGACATATAATGAAGATATTTGCCTTGCGAATAGTACAAGTTTGCATACAATTTTCAAAAGTAATATATATTTTACTCATCTTGTACCAAGAGAAGAATACGTTAATATCATTATTGACTCAGACAATGTGATAGAAGGCTCCGGAAGAACTATAATTTTGTTTTTTGGCTAAATAAAATTTATAATAAATAATGCACTATTGTCTACTAAGTCTCTAAGAAACTTATTGAGTTTCAAAGATATTCTCCGAAATAGATTTGTATTGAAACAATGAATGAGAAAAATTATGAATACTTATGCATCACAACTCATGATTTAAACAAAAATGTTATATTAGAAAAGTTACCCTCACTTTCATCTATGTTATATTATACTAAAATTAGTGCAATTGAATCATATGCCATTATAAACCAGAAGTATACTAGTCCAAATAAATTCATAATTTAGTATAATCAATTGGGTCATCCTGGAACAACTATGATACGGAGAATTATTGAAAATTCACATGAACATTCATTAAATAACCAGAAGATTCTTAAATCATCAGTAAAAATTGGATTTGAATCTCCTAAATTCCTAGAAAGGATTCAAGGCGATGTATCTGGACCTGTTCATCCACCATGTGGATCTTTTAGATATTTTATAGTCTTGTTAGATGCATCTTCGAGATAGTCACATGTGTGCTTATTGTCTTCTTGCAACCTGGCGTTTGTGAGATTACTTATTGAAATTATTCGCACATTTTCCCAAAAATCCAATCAAAACAATTCGCATTGATAATGCTCGTGAATTTACTTCCCAAGTCTTTGATGCTTATTGTATGGCCAATGTTATAAGTGTTGAACATTTAGTAGTTCACGTTCATACACAAAATGGACTACCAGAGTCACTTACTAAACAACTCCAATTGATTGCTAAACCCTTACTTATGAGAACAAATCTGCTAACTTCTGCTTGGTGGCATGCCATTTTATATGCTGTATTACTTATTTGTTTAAGGCCAACAAGTTACCATCAATTCTCTCCTCTGCAATCAACTTTTGGCCAACAGCCAAATATTTTCCATTTGAGAATATTCGGGTGTGCGATATATGTTCCAATTGCTTCGTCTTATCGCACCAAAATGGGACCCCAAAGAAAATTGGGGATATATATATATATATATATATATATATATATATATATATATATATATATATATATATATATATATATATATATATCCCCAATATTGTTGGATATGATTCTCCCTTTATAGTGAGGTATCTTGAGATAAAGCTGGAGATGTATTTAAAGCCTGATTTGCAGATTGTCATTTTGATGAGTCAAAATTTTCAACATTAGGAGAAGAGAATAAACTTTTTGAAAAGAAACTTAAAATGAATGTATCATCCTTTATGCATTTAGATCCTCGATCAGGACAATGTGAACTAGAAGTTCAAAAGATTATACCTTTGCAAAGAATAACAAATGAATTTTGTAACACCCTAACTACCAAAGCTCACACTTCCGCCTGCGCGACTCTGATAGCTCAGACATTACGACGACACTTATACTATTTAATACTAAAATTTGAGCCTGTTTAAAACTTTAAACCGCAATACCGCTCCCAAAGATAATTTCGTTCGATAACGTACATCCATAAATACCATTCAACTTACAACAACTCATAAAGAGTACACCCATATATATACATAAATATATATAAATAATATTACAAATATAATCCAATACAATTCCTATCCCTCTTACAGATTATATCAAGATAAAGGCGAGGGTACAGTAAACCATAACTAAAACAATACAGAGCATCACAACAACAATTAAATAAGCTCTTTGTAACTTCTGCGCCCATATCCTGAAAGGGGAAAAATGTAGGGGGGTGAGAACATCATCCTCGAAAGGGTTCTCAGTAGAGGGTTTTTGGGAATTACTGTAATAGGATACGTGAAGATAAACCGTACCAGTGATTAATAACCGTCTTATGCCTCTTTTCAAAAACAACGGTTTACAATAAAAGTAAAGTCGGAAATCTTTTCTGAAAGAGGAACCATTCAATTCTCAAAAACTCAAAAGCCTTTCAAAACGGTTTATCTATACTAAACAAAATAGCCTTTCATATTTTATTCCAAACCAGAAACACAAAACCGAAATCAACCATCGGTTCATCTCATTCCAACCACGGTCCTAGGCCCAAACAATCCAACCATCAACCAATCACCACAGTCCAACAGAGTCCCAGTAGCAAACACAAATAGGAAGATGCAAGCACAAACAAACAGTTATTGCAAGTAGAACAATTAGCAATTAATCACATAGGCAAACCAAGTATAATATGCACACCCAAACAATGTCACACAAATGCATATGATGCATGCCTGTCCCTAGTGGCTGATGATATCATCTGTCGGTTATATAGCCAGCCCGACACGTCCTGGTAGCTAACCATGGACAGAAACACCCCTCGCGGAGCAAGTAGGTTTGAGCTACAACCCCATTGCTACTACCCGCTCAACCCAGAGCCAGTGGAATAACCACTACTGCGGCTACTACCTAGGCGGGTGTTTAACAGCTCAACCTGGAGCGAGTGGAATCACCACTACTACCGCTACTGCCCAGGCGTCACAGTCTCTGACCTGGAGCAAGTGGGACGAACCACAACCCTTGCTACTACCCAGGTATCTCAAGCATATATTCATTCAGTCCCAACCATGGATCAACATCCATCTCAGCCATCCGGCTTAAATTCATAATTCATAGTCAGCCATACGGCCCATAATTCATTCGGCAATCAGCCATAAATCAATATCATACACAGCCATTCCGGCTCACGGTTCAATCCAAAACCAGCCAATATTCATAATCATACACAGCCATTCCGACCCATAACAAAACCGCACTTCCACCATTCAACATCATCAAATTCATAAAACCGGCATTTAAGCCATAAATCACTTTTCTCAAGCCATTTCACTTTGAAATCAAATTTCAACTCTTTTCAACCTTGGCTTTAAAGATCTCATTTCTCAAATCATCTCAGGCTCATAAGCCACTTTTACTCAAGGTAAATTCCCCTTTGAAAACAATGCCACTCTCGGCATCCTCTTTCCAAACTTCCATAACCATGGCAAGTTAAAGATTTATTTTGAAACATTCAAAATCATCCATTCAACAATGGAATTTTATAACAAAGTTTCTCGGCAGAGTCCCAAGTCTTTAGGGGAGAATAACATATCTCATTTCGCCAAATTCATTTAAAATCATTAAAACATTGGCTTTCTGATTTGAGTAAGAAAATAGGATCTAAGCCAAACCGAGTCACGTAATCATTTAATTCTTTCAAAGCCGTTTCCTTTACTTAGGCAAAACCAACTTCAACCCCCCATGATAAATTCTAAAGGTTTCACTATTCAAAATTGTCTTAGTCTTGCAAGAATTCAGAATTCAAAGAGTACTTAAAACCTTTCTCAAAACATTTCAAAATAAAACTTGTCAATAGACATTCAGATTCTTTCAAAGTCATTGAAACTTCTTTAATTGAAACCCCCAAGTCAAATTCAAAGGCATAAACCCTTTTCGCATTCAAACAGCTTTAAAACACAAGTTTCATCTAAATAACTTTCTCTTGAAAGAGATACAATGCCTTTCTTAAGAAGCAAGACTAAATCACAATTTCCTCTTTACTAACTCATTTCGAAAGCATGAACTTCCTTTTCTTGATAATTCAAATAAAATAGCAGAAGTCTTTAACTCATCATTTTCCAGACAACATTTCAATAAAGACTCGGGTTTTATAGAAATTTCGGCAGCACCTCCCCTAAAACTTGGACTTTTGCCACCCGGTTCGGGTCCCAACTAAACTGTTTCTCATTCCTTCTCAACAGCTCAAAACCAGAAATCAATTCAAAAGCAAGCTAAGTCCAACAATCGCCTCAGTGGCATATCTCAAGGAAACCATTTCAAAAATCAACTCAATATCAACCGATTTAACTCATTTCCAAAGCTTTAAAGAATCAGTTCAGCAATAAATCATTTATCAAAACCACATCAATTAAAGCAACCCAGGCTGAATTTCAAGAGTATTCTATCTTCACATCATCAAAATAGTTGACTCAATTCAAACCAATCCTCAACGGATTAAACTCATTTCAAATCTTTAAAGAATCAACTTCAAACATTACATCTCACAAGCCACACAACAATTCAGCCAAACCAACATCCATAGTCATTCGAGTCAATCAAATAATACATAAGGCAGATACAATCATCAAATACACAATATCTCACATCAGTACCCATATGTAATAATTCCAATAATAAACTATAGTTTTCGGAAAGCGCCCCTACCTCGGCAAGCAAAACTTAACCCAAGCGTGTCAACTGAACTCTTTTTGCTCTGCCCGAAATCACCGGCAATCAGAACCCGACTCGGCTTGCTCTCTCGAAAGCAGAAACAGCTACAAGCGGCATAAGCAAACCGGATTCTAACTCCTAAAACCATTAACATCGCAAATACTTTATTACACGGAACAGAGCACAAACGCAGGGCTTTCGAAAATCGAAATACTCACTGAAATAACAAACGAAGCAGCCGCAGCTCCCTATCAAACCGGCAGTGGGCTCCGTCAGTAACCCCAAGTGACAATCGCGAGCAAAAACACCGGTGACGGTAACTGTAACAACCACGTGGCGTTAACAACCTTTCCGAAATTCCAACAGAACAGAAACCAAACTCAAAAATCTTACCGGAGGTGGAACACGGTGGCAGCAGGGTCTCAAGTGGCAGAAACTCAGCCCGGAGCTCCGGCGGTGATCCCGGAAGTCGCAGAACCACTCCCGGCGGTCAGGACATAGGGGCACAGCTTCCTTCTCCGACCATGACACCTGCGGCGGCCTGAATTCTTTTCCGGTGACAGTGAGAACCCCAACAGCGTGGCGCGGTTCTGTCTGCTCCATAACACCACGGCGACCGGACCTCCAGCTCGCGTCGTCCTCCCTCCCAGCGGCGCTCAGTCTCAGCCTTCCTCCTCGACGCGACGCGGCGGCGACCGGCGCAGTCCGTGGCCCCATTGGGTGACGGCGGTGAGGCACGAACTCCCTCTCATGCGCCGCCCTCCACTGCTAGCCTCTACCTCTCCTCGTGCAAAGATAGCAATGACGGCGCTGGACTCGCGGCAAGGACGACGGCGCGGATGACTGGATCAGCGGCAAATCGGTAGCGCGACGACGAGGAGCCGGACGTGGTGGCAGAATGCGGCTGGCCGGTGAGCTGCTGCTTCCCCGGTGCTCTTCCTCCCTTCCGGATCTCCTTTTCCTCTCAGATCTCTCTTTCTCTTTGTTTCTTTCTTTCATGGAAATCAAAGGAAAACTGTGTATTGCCGCTGCTTGTTAGAAAGGAGGGGCTGTAGCAGTTTGGGGAAACCGGGTCAGGGGAACCGGGTAGGATTTTTAGGGTTTCATTTCTTTTTTCAAAATAATTAGGGTTAGGGGCATATTGGTAATTTCACATAAAATTGGGAATAATATAGTAATTGAAACCCAAATTAAACCCAACACTATTTGTACATAGAAAATACTATTTGCTCATCAATTTCACAAATTATTTTCAATAAAATGCCCAAATCTAAAAATTAGAAATAATATACTTAATTTCTTCATTTTTCAAAATAGCAGTAATAATATTTAAAATATTATTTATCTAATCCAAATCATATAAAATCCTTATTATTTCATAACTATCAACTTTATAATTTAAATATAGAAAATAACCCAATAATTATAAAATTGGATAATAATCATAACTCGTCTCAAATCCAATAAATCAAAAATTGCCTTAATTATCTCTGATAAAATAATTTCTAAAATTAAGGCTATAAATAACTATATGATTTGAGACTTGATCATAAAAGGACTTTTCAAAGATTCTGGGTCTTACAAATTTCTTGATGCATTTTTTTATACGAAAAGGATAACTAAATCCTACATACTAGTTGAAAATGCTCCAATTCGAATTAATGTTCCAGTTGGACAAATAGTTACTGAAATGAGTACACGTCAGAAGAGTGGTAAACCAATTGGTTCCAAAAATAAAAATTCTCAAAAAAGAAGAGAGGTATTTGATATTACCAAGACAAATGGTACTCCTGTTGAAAAAGATGAAGACATAGAAAAGATACTAGAAAAAGTCCAAAATTCTAATATAGTGATGACGCCAGAAGACGTTCAGCTACTTGAAAATTGTGGAAATGATGAGATCTCGATAAATTATGTCTTTATAGGAGAAAATTAGAACCGAAATAAAATAATTATTAATGAAATATTTGCATATAATTTGGTATTACACATCATGCATGAAAGTAAAGATCTTGAGCCAAGAATAGTCGAAAAATGTCGACAAATGAATGCTTGACCAAAATGGAAAGAAGTTATGAAGGCTGAGTTAGACTCACTTATAAAATATGAAGTCTTTGGACCTGTAGTCCGTACACCAGAAGATATGGGTATTTGTGAAAAAACGAAATGAGAAAAATAAAGTTGTACGCTACAAAGATCGACTTGTGGCACAAGGTTTTTCACAAAGGGCCGATATAGATTATGAAAAAACATATTCTCCTGTAGTAAATGCAATATCATTGCGTTATTTGGTCAGTTTATCTGCATATCATAAACTACATATGCATCTAATAGATGTGGTGACAGCCTATTTATACAAATAATTAGATCGTGATATCTATATGAAAATTTCTCAAACACTAAAGATATCTAAACCATCCAATGAATATTCGCAGTGATTATATTTAGTCAAAGTGTAAAGATCATTGGGACTCCTAAAGAGATTTTAACAATTATAAAAGCTCTAAAAGAAGAGTTTGAGATGAAAGATCTTGGAAAAACTAAATTTTGTCTCAACCTACAGATCGAGCATACAAAAAATAGAATCTTTATCCATCAAACAATATACACAGAAAAGATCTTGAAGAGATTTTATATGGATAAGTCACATCCATTAAGTACCCCAATGATTGTAAGGTATTTGGATGTGGAAAAGGATCAATTCCGTCCTAAAGAAGAAAATGAAGATATCCTTGGTCTTGAAGTACCATATCTTAGTGCCATTTGAGTACTAATGTATTTTGCTAACAATACACGACCTGGCATATCATTTGCTGTGAATTTATTAGTAAGGTATAGTTCCTCTCCAACCAGAAGACATTGGAATGGAATCAAACAAATCTTTCGATATCTTCATGGAACAATTGAATGGGTTTGTTTTATCCATATGAATCCAAGTCACAATTAGTTGGCTATGCAAATGTAAAATACGTGTCTGATCCACACAAAAGAAGATCTCAAACATGATACCTATTCATATATGATGGGTGATACAACTATATCATGGAAGTCCACAAAACAGATAATAGCAGCAACATCCTCTAATTATGCTGAAATATTAGCGATACATGAAGGAAGTTGCGAGTTTTTTTGGCTCAAGAGTTTGATCCAATATATTCTGTCATCATGTGGACTGATTGATCATAAAATAGCTCCAACTGTTCTGTTTGAAAATAATACATCATGCATTGCTCAACTTAAGGATGGATACATCAAAAGTGATAGAACAAAGCATATTTCTCCCAAATTCTTCTTCACTCATGATCTTTAAAATCAAGGAACAATTGATGTCCAACAGATCCGCTCAAGCAATAATTTGACAGATTTATTTACAAAGTCACTTCTAAAATCCTCTTTTGAAAGATTAGTACATCAGATTGGGATGTGCCAATTTCGAGATATTAAATAATGTCGACAAAAGGGAGAGACTGTACTCTTTTTTTTGTCAGATTTTCTCCCCATTGAAATTTTCTTGACAAGATTTTTAACGAAGCAGTCTCCATCACAAAAGATATTGTACTTTTTTTTTCCTTCACTAAAATTTTTTCTCATTGAATTTTTCTTTAGTAAAGTTTTAACGAGACATAATCTTAAATGGACATCCAAAAAAAAATATTGTAATAAAGATGGATGTCTATCATTTAATAACTTGGGCCGCTCAGTTTTTCAATAAGAAAAAAGTTCAAATTCTCAAAATAGATTATATTAAGTTTGAAAATAAAAAAAACTTGATACGTATATAAATAAAATGTTAAGTCTCAAATAATAGACACACAATAATAATATAAATAGTTCTCTCTATATGTACGATGCAACATATGAAAGTTTATATATATATATATAATCCCAGTTATATTAAAATAACAATATTGATAAATGTTAATATGAGAATTTTTTATTTATATTTTTTATTTTATATTTATTTATTTTATAACAATATTTAAGTTATTAATTAATTTTTTTATTAAAAAATTAAAATTTTTATTAATAATAATAATAACAACATGTTCTTAAGAGATATATTAACTAATTTTTTTTAATTTATTAGACTGGGAGGCTATCATCATTAAATTACTAAGACTAAGTTAATAGTTGAATACGTGATATTAATGTGAGGAAGTTGAATAAACTCTAAACGGAATTATTAGGTAATAACTTGAAGTCAAAGAAGGTTTAGATCCAATTTGGATAAACAACTTAATTAATTTAAAAAAAATTTAAATAATAAATATTTATATTAAAAATAATTTATAAATAATTTATTTTGTATTTATTTTTTAGTTATAAAAGTGTTTATTTTAAAATAAATGTGATAAAAAAAATTTTTATTATGAGATAAATTATTTTTTTAATTTTTCTATAAGTATTTAAATAATTTTTTAAAAAATTATAATTTAGTTTTAAAAATTATACTAGATATTAATATTACTACTTTTTATAAATTAAAAATTCAAAAAAATAACTTTTAAAGCTTCTCAAACGAATCTTTAATAATTAAGACATTAATAATAAAAAATTAAGAAAGGTTTATCAAAAGATAAAAATCGTTAAAAGAGGTTGGTATACTATTTTTGCAACCTTTGATATATTTAGATAGTCAAACTTTTTCTGTAAGGTGCCTATAGGATTTTCCAGATGAAAAATATAGTAAAAATAATTGAAAATACTAAAATAAGCAAATTATTTTGGTATCTAAGCACTATAAGTAGAACTGCACATGAATTGGATAATATCTGTAGATCTGTGTATGGTATTTATCTGTATCTAATTCACATTTTGTGGATATTATCCGATCTGCAAAATTATCGAATCAGATCGTATTCGATTCGCACTCTAATAGGATTGGATAGCAGATATTGTATTTATATCTGCGTATCCGATTTGCAGATCTGTGAATCCGCACATTTAATAAATAAATAAATAATTGAATAATATAAATACTGAAGTTAAAAAATGCAATCTCTATTTCCCAACCCAATAACCCTAGAGAGACAGCGCTATTCTCATCTCTCACACTCAGTCTCAGAGTCTCAATATAATTTTTTTTATTTTTAACTATTAAATAATATATATAAATGCATAAAAAATCTCTTTTATTTTTTATTTTTAACTATTATAATTTCTAAAAGTATAAACAAATTATAATTTTTATATTCACAAATATTAAAGTCTTTGTAATTATAAATATTGTTCCCAAAACAAAATAAACATAATCCAAAACATAATTATAAATATTGTCTCTAAAACAAAATAAACATAATCCAAAATACTCAATTTTCATCTTCATTCTCTTGTAAGTTGGGTTGGGGGAAGTTGGATTTTGGCAAAAAAAAATTGTAAAAATACCCCTTACCAAAAAAAATACTAAGCACGGCCGGGAACCCCGCCCCGCCTCGCCAAAGTCCGCGGTTTAAGCGGTGCGGGTTAGGCGAGCTTTTGCTATTTGGTGGTCCCAAATTTTCAGCCCAACCCGCCTTTTTTGGCGAGTTACGCGGGTCGACCCGGCGGGTTTAGGCCCGTTTGCCGCTCCTACCTATCCTTCATCCATTATTATGACACCGTGTTCGTCTCCGTTATCGGTGTCTTGTTCGTCATCGCATCTCCTCTAGTCTCCTCAGACAACGCTACTTCCTCTCGGCCTCTCCTCCATCGTCGCATCGCCGTGTCCTCAATTGGCGTGTTCGTCGTCTCCTCCAACACGTGTTCGTCTCCTCCATCATCTTCTTCATCGTCTCTATCGTCTCTATAATGTAATTTTACTTTAATAATTTTACAAAAATTAATTATTTTTACTTGTTCTGACTTTTGAGAATTGAGATGCTGCTATTATGATTGAAGCTCTTCTCCCAAAAAAATTGATACCAGTAGTTTAAAGTTTTAGTTCTTAGTTTATATGTTTTGATTAATAATAGTTTAGGAATTAGGAGTAACTAGATTTAAAATGGCAAAAAAAATAGGTTTATTAACATTTTTTATAGAAACAAGAACTTTTAAATAATTTTTGATGTGCGGATATATCCGATTCGATCCTATTCGCATAATTGCGGATCAGATTGAATCGGATCCGTCTTCAAAAAATGTGGATATAGTATCCAATTTAATAAATAAAATACGAATCGAATCGAATCGAATGTTTGACCATATCTAATTGATCCCAATTTTGTGTAGCCTTAACTATAAGCGGTCCAATTAGCCACAAAAATCTAACATATGGCAACAATCCCACAAGTTCCTAAATGGCTAAATTTATTATGGAACACAGAGCCGCTTTTTTTACTATCAAAAAGTTATTGTATTTAATTTAATATTTCTAATTATATATAATATTATACAATTATTTTAATAATAATTAAAAAATAAAAAATAAAATAATTTTATATTTTTTAATTATTTTTTTATCTTTCAAATATTTTTATTTTTTAATAATACAGTATTTTATGGACCTTGATGGTCCAATTCGAAAGTAAAACAAATCGAAAAAATAAATGTAATTATATGTTCATTATTGCTACTATATATTTGCACAATATACCCTTACCTGAAAATTATCAGACTTTTCAGCCATAGCAATCTACGATCATCTCCTTAATTCTACAACAGCATCAATGGTTACAAGATGTGTTCTATATATGAGTTCAATAGAATTGAAGTTCAACACGAATCCACAAAAGTAATATGCAATTCCCCATGAATGTATCTTATTATAGAGAACTTCTGTACTGTATATAATAAATATAAGTGAGTTGATGTAAAATTTTTTTTAAAGTTTAAGTTAACATGTATTTTTAGGACACATAATAAATTTATCATAAATAAAAAATTTTAAATTTTTTTATTTAATAAATAGAAAATAAATATATTAAAAATTTAATTTTTTTTATATTTTTAATAAAAAAATTTTAATTTATAATCTTAACCTATATCTTTAAAATATATAATAAATAAATCTCTTTTTTTAATTATTTTATTATATATAAATTAATAAAAATCAAGAATTAAATTCATGATCTTTTGAATATAGGGTTTTTTTATATTTGATAAAAAAATTATACTTATCAATTTAAATTTAGATATAAAAATTTATAAATTTATGCATTTTATTATTTTCAAAGTCAATAAATATGAACACAAATTTTAAAAGATATACACAGTCATAGCCTACGAAAACAAAATAAATTCATTTTTGTTTCGCATATGTTACCAATGAAAATTGTAAATCCTATTAAATTAGTAAATAATTAGTTGATAAATTAATTTTTAATAAAAAAATTAAAAATATGAATATTATATCAAATTAGAATAGAATTTATTGAAACAAAAATTTTGACACTAATTTCAAAAAAATCGGTCTAAAATTAAATTGAACAAGTCAAACCGGTTAAACCAGATTCAAATCGGACCCATGGGTCCAACCGAGCCAGCCTTTAAATGAACCCACGTTCCTTCTCTTCCCCATTTTTAGCTGAAGCAGCGTTGAAGCATACAGGGAAAAGGAAAGAAGGAAAATTTCCCGTAACCCTTACGGTGATTTCAAAATCCCGTAACTCCTCCATCCGAGCTCCGATCGCCGCACCGTTTGCGATCACGCGTCCACCGTGTCGAGCTCTACATTTCTACCAGAACAATTTCATAGGTAAGCCATTAATCACTCTCAACCACTCCTTTCCCCCAATTTTTGAAAATATTGTAGTGGTATTGAATTTCTTTACTTTTTGATGTTTTAGGATCTAATTTGCTTGAGAAAAACGTTCACTCTTGCTTATATGAAGCTTGGGTAAGGTGAGGATGCCATAAATTCGATTGAAATTACTAAATTTATGTTTTGAGTATTAAAGTGGGTATATATGTGTTATAAATGCGTATTAGGTTGTAAATAAATAATTGGAGCTCGAAATTGTGGATATTGGAGCTTGGAGGAAGCTAGATACTAGTGTTTTGTTGAGGTCTTTGGGGCTGTGCTTGTGTTAATAAGCTACCTTGATCACTATGAGAAAATCGGCCAAGGTATGGTTTAGGTTTCTTGCATTTAATATATAATGTTCTGTGAAAACTTAGGTTAGATGACCTTAGGATAAGTTGAAACGCATGAAAATGTACAATGTGTAATGTTCTTAACATTTATGGTGAAAGATGGATATGTGATGGTAATTGTGGATGTATGGACAATAATGTGATAATTGTTGAGTTGATGATGATGTGGTTATGTTTACATTAATTAAATGTATAAAGAGATTGTTGAGGTATGGAATTGAGCTATGTTGTTGTGTGATGGATGATAAGAAATGGTGAGAGATCAAGTGGCTGGGGTATAGCATGTAATAGGGTTGATTCCAAGTGTGAAATGGCTAATTTGTGAATGAAAGAAAATAATGAAATGGAGGTTAAGGAGTTTTGCAAACTTTGGTTTTTGGCCGAACTTCGGCAAGGCATAACTTGCCTTTTGAACCCCCAATTTGCTCCCAACTTGTTTTAAAGTAAAAATTAGGTTCGTGAAGTTTATGCCATTCAAAGAACGGGTGAAAAATATTTTAAATCGAAGAAGTTATGGGTGCTAGAAGATTTGAACTCAAAATTGATTTTTTTGCACTTCTGCAGCTTTGCTACTAAATCTATTTTTTTTTATAAAAGAACGTACGTTCACGCGTACGCGCGTGGCATGGAATTTTGGTGATGCGTACGTGACTGGTCCTATGCGTACGCGTGAGGAGTTAGCAAGCATGTCCACGTGTACGCATGACCCAACGCGCACGCATGACCCAACGCGCACGCGTGACATGAAGTTTTCTCCTACGCATACGCATGACAAAGGGACGCGCGAGCAAGCTGCATCTTTGTACTCCCACGGGTACGCGTGAGCCACGACCCTATTTCAGCTAACATGGTTTTCAGAATCTTAAGCCGAACTTCAAGTTTCTAAACCTTTATTTTCATTCCTTTAGTCATAAATAGTAGTATTAAACCTGATAGTCATATAAAGCTAGGAAATGGGGATAACTTGGAGGTGAAGTAAAGCTGAAAAGTGATGAATTGATTATGAAATGTTACGGATGATCATGTATGATACTTAGCTTGATAATCAAATGAATGATTATGTATGATACTTGGCTTGAATGATTAAATGATCTGAGATACGAGATTTCCTGGATAGAGTACTGTGGCTTGCCACCATGTGTATCAAGTTAAAAACTCGATACTCTGTTGATCCTACGATATAAGGGTGACCGGGCACTTATAAATTCCCGGGAATGGTACCCCCATTGAGCGATTTGATACATATATGAGTAAAAGCTATGCATAGACTCATAGGGATGCACGTCGGGGGACAGTCCAATGGTTTAGCAAACCGGACTTGTCGGGTTGGCTTGATAACCGATAGATGAGACTCATCAGCCATAGGACTGGCATGCATCATATGTATACTACTTAAATTACTTGTTTGTACATTAACTGGGTGTTCCTAAGTGTACTTGCCATGCTAAATGTATATTTGTTACCTGCAGTATTTGTAACCTTCTTGTGCTTGCTTTTATATATTTATTTGTCTATGAAATGCTGACGGAGGTGGAGGTTTGGAGGAAAGGCAGTATGGGACTTAGATTTAAGATTAAGTTAAGTTAAGCTTAAATACTCTTAGAAAACCACACCTTATGACTTTTGTTTAATACTTTAAGCTCTATAATCTGAGTGTCGGCGTTCTAGAATTGCCTCTGGCATTTCCAGGACCTTATATATTATGTGTATGGCACCTTTACCATACTGAGAACCTATGGTTCTCACTCCATACTACGTTGTTGTTTTTCAGATGCAGGTCGAGAGACATCTCGTTAGGCATCTGGACTCCTGAAGCGAAGTGGTTACTGGGTTATTTTGTTGTACAATGATGTATATATATGTACTTAGCTTTCTCTCTGCATAACTTGTTCTTTTTTATCCTCTTAGAGGTTTATGGAGAAACAGGATTTTGTTTATGTACCTTTGGGTTTTGGATATGTAAATATATATGTGTAAATATTCTCCGGCCAGCTTTGGCTTCGCGGGCTGTGTTAGGAGCTTGTTATTTTGTATTTTTGGCACTCTAATCCTACTTTTATTATCTTATGTTTGATAGTTATAGTTTTCTTAGCACGCAAGTTAACTCGTTTCTTGAGCGTTGCGCTTTTATTTCGCGATTGTTATTTCATCTATTCATCAAGGCTCCTAGTATATTATAATCTTTTTGCTATTATATATATACTTTATATTGTAGAGATCGTAATATCACACCACCTTTGTTTTACAGCTTAAGCGTAAAGCTCAGTGTAGTAGGGTGTTGCATTATGGTATCAGAGCAGTTCGTTCCTATAGAGCCTGAAAGACGGATTGATTGTGCTTCTATGCATTCTCTGTATATGTGTTTATGTGCTATTATATCTGACTGATATGTATGGCATAAACATTTGTGAGCATGCATTTGGAACTTAAAGCATTAGACCTGCGATATTGAGACAGATCAACTTAATATCACTTGTTTGGTGTATATAGGGACCATATGTCAACCCGCGGAGGCAGTCGCGGGCGAGGTTGAGGTAGGATAGGCACCGTTACTCTTAGCCCGACAGGGAATGATCTAGTAGACTTTATGGCTATCCTGGGGAATATGGCTGCGGTTATACAGGTGACAACCGAGGCACTGGGTAATCAGATAAACCAGGATAATCACAGGAACAATAATGATGAGGACGGCCCTATGACACTTGCAACATTTCTGAAAGTTCACCCCCCGACCTTCAGGGGAACCTCAAATCCCACTGATGCAGATAATTGGATTCAGGCTATAGAATGGGCACTGCAACCTCAATAGGTTCCTGAGGAGCAATGGGTTGAATTTGGAACTTATCAGCTACAAGGTGAGGCTTAGTATTGGTGGCAGGGAACACGACGTATTCTGCAGCCAAATGGTGCTGCGATTCCTTGGGAGGTCTTCCGAACAGAATTTTATAAGAAATACTTTTTTAATTCAGTCAGAAATGCCAAGAAACTTGAATTGATGCAATTAAAGCAGGGCCAAATGACTGTTACTAAGTATACTAGCAGATTTGAGGAGTTATGTCGCTTTTCTCGTATCTGTCAAGGTGCGCTTGAAGATTTTGCTGAGTGGAAATGTATTAAGTATGAGGGAGGTCATTGGAGCGATATTCTGAGCTTCAGTGCTCCAATGGAGATCAAAGTGTTTTCTGAATTGGTGAATAAGAGTAGGGTGGCTGAGAAATGTGTGAGAAAAGTGGCAGCAGAGAAAGGAAGTTTGAGGGTGCCTTTTCAGAGGACTTCAGGGAGGAACTTTGCTCTGAGAGGTAGGAATTTTAAGCGTGGAGATTTTGTCCCGCAGCAGAATCAAGACCAGGACAATTACAGAAGGCCGAATACTAATGTTAATCAGGGAAGAAGGTTTGGAAAGCAGCCACAGCAGAATTTGAGCTGTAAGAGGTGCGAGAAGTATCATCCTGGAGTTTCGTACAGATCAGGACTCGGAGTATGTTATTTTTGTGGACAGCTTGGGCACTTGGCCAATAATTTTCCGGAGAAGAATAAGTATGAAACTGGTAGGGTACAACAGCCAGGGAGAGTGTATGCCACTTCTGCAGCAGGTGCTGAGAGATCT
The DNA here is from genome assembly GCF_059453495.1 of Arachis ipaensis. Classification (NCBI taxonomy): domain Eukaryota; kingdom Viridiplantae; phylum Streptophyta; class Magnoliopsida; order Fabales; family Fabaceae; genus Arachis; species Arachis ipaensis. The sequence continues at coordinate 107,674,906 of NC_142437.1, forward strand.
GAGACACTTATTAGAGGTAACTGTGAAATAGCTGGTAAAATATTAAATGCTTTATTTGATTTAAGAGTAACTCATTCATTTATTGCATTTGAAAAGGCTAATGAATTAGGATTGAGGATGGTGGTTTTAGGTTATGATTTGAAAGTGCATAATGCTACTCATGAAGCTATGGTAACTAGGTTAGCATGTCCACAAGTTCCATTTCGAGTACAACATCGTGAATTTGTGCATGATTTGATTTGTTTGCCGATGAATGGTCTTTATCTCATTTTGGGATTGGATTGGTTATCCAAGAATAATGTTTTGCTTGATTGTTTTGAGAAGTCAGTATAGTTTATGTTGGAAGGGTCGAAAGCGCCGGTTGTGGTGAATAGTTACTATTTAAACTCTATGATAGTAAACTATTCTAGAACTGAATGTCAGGGTATTATGTTATTAACTGTGGGAGTATCATGTGATGATCAGAATTTAGAACAGGTTCCAGTTGTATGTGAATTTTTAGATGTGTTTCCGAATGATATTAACGAATTTCTACCTAACCAGGAGGTTGAATTCGCAATTGAATTGGTACCTGGAGTCGGTCCAATTTCAATTACTCCTTACAGGATGTCACCTTTAGAAATGGCTGAACTGAAAGCTCAGCTGAAAGATCTGTTTGGTAAGCATTTTATTCTACCAAGTGTTTCTCCGTGGGGAGCGCCAGTGTTACTGGTAAAGAAGAAGGACGAAAGTATGCGCTTGTGTGTCGATTATCGGTAATTGAATAAGATCACTGTGAAGAATAAATATCCACTACCTCGAATTGATGACTTAATGGATCAGTTATAGGGTACCGGTGTGTTTTTTAAGATTGATCTGCAATCCGGGTATCATCAAATAAGGGTTAAAGATGAAGATATTCTGAAAACCGCTTTCAGAACACGTTATGGTCATTATGAGTATACAGTGATGTCTTTTGGGTTAACCTATGATCCAGCAGTATTCATGGATTATATGAACAGTATTTTCCGGCCGTACCTAGACAAGTTTGTTATTGCCTTCATTGATGATATTCCTGTTTACTCTAAGACTGAGGAGGAGCATGCTAATCACTTGCGAACTGTGCTGTAAATTCTGAGAGACAGGAAGTTATACGCTAAGTTATCTAAATGCGAATTCTGAAAAAGTGAGGTAAAGTTTCTCGGTCACGTGGTGAGTAAGCAGGGAATAGCTGTGGATCCTGCTAAGGTGGAAGCAGTAATGAATTGGGATCGACCAACTTCAGTGACAGAGATCAGGAGTTTCCTAGGTTTGGCGGGGTATTATCGCAAATTTATTAAGGGGTTTTCACAGCTTGCCTTACCTTTAACTAAGTTGACTAGGAAGGATACACCTTTTGTCTGGACTTCAAAGTGTGAGGAGAGTTTTCAAACATTGAAGCAAAAGACTTACCACTGCACCCGTGTTGGTATTGCCTGAGCCAAGTGAACCATTTGAAGTGTACTGTGATGCATCATTAAAGGGTTTGGGGTGCGTTCTGATGCAGCACCAGAATGTTGTAGCATACGCCTCACGGTAATTAAGGCCACATGAAATGAACTATCCGACTCACGACTTAGAATTTGCTGCTGTTGTGTTTGCTCTAAAAATCTGGAGGCATTATCTCTATGGTGTTAAGTTTCACATTTATGAAGTATCTCTTTGAGCAGAAAGAATTGAATATGCGTCAGAGGAGGTGGATGGAGCTTCTGAAGGATTATGATTTTGAATTGAATTACCATCCAAGAAAAGCGAACATTGTGGCGGATGCCTTGAGTCAGAAGTCTTTATATGCAGCTTGGATGATATTGCGGGAAGAAGAATTACTAAAGGCATTTCAAGGTTTGAAACTGGGAGTTAGGAAAGAATCTGAAATTCTGTGTTTGAGTCAGTTACAAATTTCAAGTGATTTTAAATCAGAACTTCTGAAGGCTCATCAAGATGGTGAAGCATTACGTAAAGTATTGCCGGCAATTGAATAGGGAAGACAGTAGAGAGTGTCAGAAGATAAGGATGGTTTGTGAAAGTTCAAGAACCGGATTATTGTGCCAGATGTTGGAGACCTGCGATAAAGTATCTTGAAGGAAGCTCATAAGAGCAGATTTTCAATTCATCCAGGAAGCACCAATATGTACCAAGATCTGAAAGCGATGTTCTGGTGGCTAGGAATGAAGAATGATGTGGCATTGCTTGTATCTAAATATTTAACGTGTCAGAAGGTTAAGATTGAGCATCAGAGACCATTAGGAACCCTTCAGCCTTTAGGGATTCCACAATGGAAATGGGAGAGTATTGCAAAGGATTTTGTGACAGGTTTGCCTATGACTCGGGCTGGTTGTGACGCTATCTGAGTGGTTGTGGACCGACTGACAAAATCAGCTCATTTTCTCCCCATCCGAATAAGTTGTACAATGGAAGAATTGGCTCGAATGTACATTAAAGATATTGTCAGATTGCACGGTGTGCCTTCTATCATTATATCCGACAGGGATCCCCGTTTCACATCAAGGTTCTGGGGAGCCTTTCAGCATGCATTTGTGACTCAGTTAAGTTTGAGTACTGCATATCACCCTCAGACAGATGGTCAATCAGATAGAACTATCCAAACCTTAGAGGATATGCTAAGGGCTTGTTTTTTGGACTAGCCGCCGAGCTGGGATCGATATATACCATTAGTGGAGTTTGTTTATAATAATAGCTACCATGCGAGCATCGGAATGGCTCCGTATGAGGCTTTGTATGGTAGAAAATGTCAATTCCGCTATGTTGGTATGAAACTGGAGAAAGGAGCTTATTAGAGCCTGAAATGATAGCTGAAACTACTGAGCAGATAAAGAAGATTCGTAGCTGAATGCCTATAGCCCAAAGCCATCAGAAAGGTTATGCTGATCAAAGGCAAAAGTCTTTGGAATTTGAAAAAGGGGAGCATGTCTTTCTAAAGGTTACACCAACTACTAGAGTGGGAAGAGCTATTAAGACTAAGAAACTGAACCCCCGTTATATTGGACCATTTGAGATCCTAAAAGAATTGGGCCGGTGGCTTATAGGATTGCTTTATCGCCATATCTTTTGAATTTGCATGACGTGTTTCATGTGTCACAGCTTCGGAAGTATACTCCTGACGCAAGTCATGTTCTGGAACCGGAACCGATTCAAGTGAGAGAAGATCTAACACTTTCAGTAATTCCGGTGAGAATTGATGACACTAGCATTAAACGATTATTCAGAAAGGAAGTATCACTAGTAAAAGTAGCTTGGAGTCGAGCTGGTATTGAGGAACACACTTGGGAACTCAAATCAAATATGCGGAAGGACTACCCACATCTCTTTTCAGGTAACTACGTTTGAATTTTGGGGGCAAAAGTCTTTGTTAGGTGGGTAGGATGTAAACTCCGTTAAATTAGTAAATAATTAGTTGATAAATTAATTCTTAATAAAAAAAATTAGAAATATGAATATTAGATCAAATTAGGCTAGAGCTCATCGAAATGAGAATTTTAACACTAATTTCGAAGAAATCGGTCCAAGATTAGACCGAACGGGTTGGATCGGTTGAACCAGGGCCCAACTGTGCCAGCCTTTAAATGAACCCACGTTCCTTCTCTTCCCTATTTTTACTGAAGCAGCGTTGAAGCATACAGGGAAAGGGAAAGAAGGAAAATTTCCAATAACCCTTACGGTGAATTCAAAATCCTGTAACTCCTCCGTTCGAATTCCGATCGTCGCACCGTTTGCGACCACGCATCCACCACGTCGAGCTCCACATTTCTATTGAAACAATTTTATAGGTAAGCCATTAATCACTCTCAGCCACTCCTTTTCCCCAATTTTCGAAAATATTATAGGGGTATTGAATTTCTTTACTTTTTGATGTTTTAGGATCCAATTAGCTTGAGAAAAACGTTCACTCTTGCTTATATGAAGCTTGGATAAGGTGAGGATACCATAAATTTGATTTAAATTACTGAGTTTATGTTTTGAGTATTAAAGTGGGTATATATGTGTTATAAATTTGTATTAGGTTGTGAATAAATAATTGGAGCTTGAAAATTGTGGATATTGGAACTCGGAGGAAGCTAAATACTAGTGTTTTGTTGAGGTCTTTGGGGCTGTTCTTGTGTTAATAAGCTACCTTGATCACTACGAGGAAATCGGCCAAGGTATGGTTTAGGTTTCTTGCATTTAATATAAATATTCTATGAAAACTTAGGCTAGATGACCTTAGGATAAGTTGAAGCGAATGGAAATTTACAATGTGTGTTCTTAACATTTATGGTGAAAGATGGATATGTGATGGTAATTGTGGATGTATGGACAATAATGTGATAATTGTTGAGTTGATGATGATGTGGTTATGTTTACATTGATTAAATGTATAACGAGATTGTTGAGGTATGAAATTGAGCTATGTTGTTGTATGATGGATGATAAGAAATGGTGAGAGATCATGTGGCTGGGGTATAGCATGTAATAGGGTTGATTCCAAGTGTGAAATGGCTGATTTGTGAATGAAAGAAAACAATTAAATGGAGGTTAAGGAGTTTTGCAAACTTTGGTTTTTGGCCAAACTTCGGCGAGGCATAACTTAGCTTTCGGATCCCAATTTGCTCCCAATATGTTTTAAAGTAAAAATTGGGTTCGTGAAGTTTACGCCATTCGAATAACGGGTGAAAAATATTTTAAATCGAAGAAGTTATGGGTGTTGGAAGATTTGAACTCAGAACTGATTTTCTTGCACTTCTGCAGCTTTGCTACTAAATCTGTTTTTTTTTTAAAGAACGCATAGCATGGAATTTTGGCGATGCGTACGCGACTGGTCCTATGCGTACGCGTGAGGAGTTAGCAAGCATGTCCACGCGTACGCATGACCCAACGCGCACGCGTGACATGAAGTTTTCTCCTACACGTACGCATGACAAAGGGACGCGCGTGCAAGCTGCATCTTTACACTCCCATGCGTACGCGTGAGCCACGTGTACGCGTGGCCCCCTATTTCAGCAAACATGGTTTTCAGAATCTTAAACCGCACTTCAAGCTTCTAAACTTTTATTTTTATTCCTCTAGTCATAAATAGTAGTATTAAACCTGATAGTCAGATGAAGCTAGGAAATGTGGATAACTTGGAGGTGAAGTAAAGCTGAAAAGCGATGAATTGATTATGAAATGTTACGGATGATCATGTATGATACTTAGCTTGATAATCAAATGAATGATCATGTATGATACTTGGCTTGAATGATTAAATGATCTGAGATACGAGATTTCCTTGATAGAGTACCATGGCTTGCCACCACGTGTACCAGGTTGAAAACTCGATACTCTGTTGACCCTACGACGTAAGGGTGACCGGGCACTTATAAATTCTCGGAAATGGTATCCCCTTGAGCGATTTGATACATATATGAGTAAAAGCTATGCATAGACTCATGGGGATGCACGTCGGGGGACAGTCCAATGGTTTAGCAAACCAGACTTGTCGGGTTGGCTTGATAACCGACAGATGAGACTCATCAACCATAGGACAGGCATGCATCATATGCATACTACTTGAATTACTTGTTTGTGCATTATCTAGGTGTGCCTAAGTGTATTTGCCATGCTAAATGTATATTTGTTACCTGTAATATTTGTAACCTTCTTGTACTTGCTTTTATCTGTTTATTTATCTATGAAATGTTGACGGAAGTGGAGGTATGGAGGAAAGGCAGTATGGGACTTAGATTTAAGATTAAGTTAAGTTAGGCTTGGATACTCTTAGAAAACCACCTCTTATGGCTTCTGTTTAATACTTTAAGCTCTATAATCTGAGTGTCGGCGTTTTAGGATTGCCTCTGGCATTCCCGGGACCTTATATATTATGTGTGTGACACATTTACCATATTGAGAACCTCTGGTTCTCACCCCATACTATGTTGTTGTTTTTCAGATGCAGGTCGAGAGGCATCTCGTTAGGCGTCTCGACTCCTGAAGCGAAGTGGTTATTGGATTATTTTGTTGTACAGTGATGTATATATATGTACTTAGTTTTCTCTCCGCATAACTTTTTCTTTTTTATCCTCTTAGAGGTTTATGGAAAAACATGATTTTGTTTATGTACCTTTGGATTTTGGATATGTAAATATATATGTGTAAATATTCTCTGGCCAGCCTTGGCTTCGCAGGTTGAGTTAGGAGCTTGTTATTTTGTATCTTTGGCACTCTAATCCCACTTTTATTATCTTATGTTTGGTAGTTATAGTTTTCTTAGCACGCAAGTTAACTTGTTTCTTGAGCGTTGCGTTTTTATTTTGTGATTTTTATTTCATCTATTTTTCAAAACTCCTAGTATATTATAATCTTTCTGCTATTATATGTATACTTTATATTGTAGAGGTAGTAATACTATACCACCTTTGTTTTATGGCTTAAGCGTAAAGTTTAGTGTGGTAGGGTGTTACAAAAATGACATAATTTTTTTTCATATTTTTGCTTCTATTGGCAGCGAAAATAAAAAAAAATTAAATTTATCTTGTTTTTGTTAACTAAGACTGCGTGTATCTTCTAAAATTTGTTTTCGTATTTATTGACGGAAAAAATGACACTAAATACATAAATTAGTAAATTTTTATATCCTAATTTAAATTGATAAATATAAATTTTTTATTTAAATATAAAATAACCTTGAATGTAGTGTAGCATATTCATTATTATATCTTAGTTATTCTCAAATTTATTATTATTATTATTATTATTATTATTATTATTATTATTATCCATCTTAATTTATAAAAAGTTGGATCAAGACACTAATATGTATAACTATAGTACTTATAATGGCTATAAAATTTAACTAAAATTGTAAGATTATATTTTATTATTCTAAATATATGACAATATTTTTAATTTAATCAATTTTTTTAAATTCATTATTTAGCTGCAATATCAAAATTGTAACTATATTTTTAAATAATTATTTAATTTCATTTGTTAATGATTATTTTTTTAGGATTTTAAAAATTTCTTTGATTTTTTATTTATCCTTTTTATAACATATATGTGTTAGTATTTCTTAAAAAAAAATCAAATATGGTTAAGATGTGAAAAATTACTACCATAATAACAAATTTTTAAAGTTTCATGAAAAAAACAGTTTTTTTCCCCCATAATTTTGAGTTCGTTGGACAAACTTATTCTAAAATTAAGATTTTTTATGAAACTGTTTTGCATTAATTTCAAAAGTTCAATGCCATTAGGACTAATAACATTAGTTAAAATTATTATTTTTTATCAATTATTTGACTCTTCAAACCTACTAACTGAGTTTATATATATTTCATAATTTAACTACTATATTTTCTTAAATATTGCTAAAATTTTACAATTAAAAAATAATTACTCTAACATTTTATTATTATTTCTATACTCAAGAAATCAATTATATTAAGTATACATTAAATCAATTATTAAAATTAATTATTAATATAAAATATATATTAAAAATAGATTAAATAATATAATGCAATTAATTTTAATTTACAAATAATATTTTTACTAACAATTTATGCTTTGGAATGTGTGATTCAGAGTGACAGCCACCTCTACCGTAACTAAGTTTTTGAGGTAGATAAAGGAGTTCCTATCTTAATCAAGTGTGTTGCCACCCGTACTAGATAGAATCTTTTGATGCTAAATTTTAGCACCTTATTTTTTTCTCTCTCCTCCTTGCTTGAAGTACCATTGTAGTATCTGTGTAAGCGCCCACAAACACCCTCTCAACCAATCACAACTCACTGCCTTTGACCTCTCTCTTTTCACACTCCTTCCCCTCTCTCTCTCTCTCTCTCTCTTCCATATAGATCGCTTTCTCTCACAGAAACAATCACTAGTACTAGTACTACTACTGCTACTCCAACAACAACAACAACTAAACTATCATATTCTGCTGAATATTATTATTATTATATTTTATTAAAAAGACATGGCAACATCGTATTCTATTCTAATTGCACCATAGGTTCTCTGATTATCTGATGTTGTTGTTGCTTCATCTTCTTCTGTCACGTTATTAGCACATTTTCCCTGTTTTATAATACTCTGCACTGCAAAATCCAAGTTCAGAGCTTCACCGTACTAGTACTACTACTACTACTACACTTCTACTTCTACTACCACCCCATTTCAATTTTCTTTCAAAGTTGCTTCCTTTTTTGTTTTTCTCACCTTCCCCTTCAGTCTTTTCCTTCTATATTGCACTCTTATTATTCTGGAACCTTCTATTCAGTGTCACTCCATAACCTTCTGGGGTTAGAATTTCGAATTTGGAATTCCATTGACATATTTGGGTTTATCTTTTAATTTTTTCATCTGGGTCTAGTTTTTTTTTTGTGTGGTAAATTTGGATGGTGATGATCTCTTTTTCTCTGAGATCTGAACTGTATTTTTTAGGGTTTATGCCTATGCTTTGTTCATAGCCTGTGGAATTTGGAATTTTCCTTAGGTCTTGGAAAAGAAAAAGAACCCTTTCCTTTTTTTTCCCATCCCTAGATTCCTCTGGTTGTGGCTACGTGAAAAGTAGCAGATTCCTTTGCAAAATAATGCATCTTTGTCCACAAGATTAAACTCTTACCACTCTTAATATCTTCTCTTTGTTATATATATCTCTCTCTCTGTCTCTCTTCTTTTTAATTGAATATTTACTTGAGTTGCTATGTATGTATGCAACTATTGCCTATAGCTTATTAGAAGAAGAAGAAGAAATGAACAGGGGAATTGAAGTTCTGTCTCCGGCTTCTTACCTTCACAACTCAAATTGGTTGTTCCAAGAGAGTGCAGGAACCAAATGGACACCACAAGAGAACAAGCAATTTGAGAACGCTTTGGCGCTCTTCGACAAGGAGACGCCGGACCGGTGGCTGAAGGTGGCGGCTATGATCCCGGGGAAGACGGTTGGTGATGTGATCAAACAGTATAGGGAGTTAGTTGAAGATGTTAATGTAATTGAATCTGGGTTCATACCAATTCCAGGGGGAACTACTGATGGTTCTTTCACATTGGAGTGGGTTGATAATCATGAATTTGATGGGTTTAAGCAATTCTATGGTGTTGGTTGCAAAAGGGGTTCTTCCACTAGGCCTTCTGAACAAGAAAGGAAGAAAGGTGTACCATGGACGGAAGAAGAGCACAGGTAATAATTTTAACAAAAATGATATCACCACACCAAAAATTAATTACTAAATCAGTTACTGCATATTTGTACATAAATATATTTTTAATATATATATTATATTTTAATATATATTTTATACCCATACCTAAATTATTGACTGATTTTTTGTTTATAAGTATTTCAGATGCCTTTGAACAAATGGAAACTGACATTAGATTGAAAATTTGAGTTTTTGAAGAGGATTTGTTTTAGTTAGTGTTATACTGATCTTGCTATGTGTTTTGTGTATGTCAAATAGTAGAAGAAGAATCCATGCTTTGCTAATGATTTTGAAGTTATAGAACCGATCAAGAGGTGCAGTTAGCTTCATGTGAAGGTAATAGCAGAGAGCTGCGAGATGACAATTTAGTCAAACTTGTCAAATTATTTGACAATTATCGCCTATCAACTTCACATGAAGATATCTGCACTTGAGTTGCGACTTTGAATTTGAGATCTTTTTTTTAGTGTTTAGTTTGCAAGTTTTGGTTACTATTTTCCCTTTTGCTTAGTGAATTTGATGTTGGACTAATTGCTAATTGAACTAATTATCCACACCACAGGCTATTTTTGATGGGTTTGAAGAAGTATGGTAAAGGTGATTGGAGAAATATATCTCGAAATTTTGTTACAACAAGGACGCCGACGCAAGTTGCAAGTCATGCTCAGAAATACTTTATCCGGCAACTTAACGGCGGCAAGGATAAGCGGAGATCCAGTATCCATGATATCACAATGGTTAATCTCCCTGAAACAAAGTCGCCTTCGTCGGAAAGTAACAAACCTCCTTCTCCAGATGCAAATTTGAATCAGAATCAGAAGCTTTTGTCAAGCATGGTTAAACAGGAATATGACTGGAAATCACCACCATATGAGGGTGTGCCTTTGCTGTTTGATTCAACAAATGGAAATTCGTTCATGACACCTTTGTGTGGAGCTTCTTCATACGGATCTAAACCTCAGGAGCAGTATTTACTCAGAGGAACTTTCCATGGATTTCAATTTGGACCTTATGATACTTTTATGCAAATGCAACCTCAGTGAAACTAGGCATGTATAATCAGGGTGTAGAATTCTGAAAAAGGTACTAAAATGCTAAACCTCAATTTCGTCGTAAACTCTTATCTAAAATGTGTTACATGACATTCTAAGAGTGCGTCTAGTTTACTTTTTAAATTTTTTTTAAATAAAAAATATTAAAAATGATAATAAAAAATAAAAATACAAATTAAATACATCTTAAAATTATCGCTTTATTGGATGCAATAAAATTACTTTTTAATATAAAGGTAACTTTGATTGAGAAAAAAAAAAAGAAAACAAGTTAATTAAAGTTTTTTTATGGATTATTTGACAACTTTAAGGTATCTAATTGTACAATGTAAATATTTAGAATATAAAATACACGTGAAGTAATGTTCAAGAATCAAGAGAATTAACTGTATTTGTTTTTAAAATATTAAAAATATGTTACTAATATGTGATTTATGAGAAGATAAGTTATGAAGCTTTTGATTGTGTAACAATAGTTTTTTCTAATTGGATGTTTGATGATTTAATTTGATTTGATTTGATTTGAATGATTGAACTTAGATGGTGGCTAATGCATCTTATTTGCATCTTCTATTTAGGAAGGACTTATCTGGAAGAATGTCAAGAGCACAAGGAAGTTATGTGTAGCTTGTGACTATTCACCTTTTTGGAAAATGCTTGCAATAAAAAGTAATGTTATATGTGTATTATTTTTGTGTATATTATTTTGTATATTTCTTTACTTTTGATATTAGAAGTGAATGATAAAAAAAATTAAAAAATTAAAAATATTTTTTCTATATTTAAGAAAATATACAAAAATATACACACAAAAAATGCAAATATTCTCTCCATGCAATAAATATGCAGCTTTCATGTTCACATATTGAATGAACAAAGCCAAAGCCATCAATCATATATTAGTGGTGTAATTTAAAAAAAAAAGAGATATTTTAGGGGGTTGTAATTAATGCTTTTAGATGATTAGACCATAAAGCTTTTTCAGATATGACTTGTGGGTGATTCATTAGGCACCTGGGCCTTAGCTTTGTCAAATATGAGTGAATATTTTGGTATAGAATTGGTATAGGTTCAATTCCTCATGTGTACTAAAAAGATGTGATTTATAATGAAACATTTTGAAACACAAGTCTCTATGTATTAGAACTATTTAAGTATTTTTTACTCTTTTAGTTCTATAGTAACATCTTAAATTTACCAAATTATACTAAGATCATATATTAATGTAAAACAAACAAACATAACTGTACACTAAAATAATAATTGACTAGAATTATTCTAAAGTTTATATTATTATATTATTTTAGTGTAGTATGCACTATATTTATCTTGGTACTATCTTAGCATTGTACTGGGTTCTATATAACATGGTGGACGTTAAGATCCTACTACCCCAAATTAAAAGTCCACGATTATGTAGTAGAACATTGTTTTTAAGTGCTACCCATCTGATTAATCAAGTCCACGAGTTACTTTTTTCAATTCTATAATATTATTATGTTGAGTTAAGCCTCCAATGGGTTAATGATCTTAGGTGGTGGACACACAAAAAAAATTAATTAATAATGAAGCAATTAAGATTCCTAATGCGTGGAATGATCAAAGTGAAGAATCATTCACGTGCTCTTTGTTTGCAAGTGGAACTGTGGAAGCAGTTAATTTTGGTTTTGGACACTATATCCCATGTCACCATATGCTTTGTTTTGAAACACATGCTGAGTCACACAGCATTTCTTCAAAGTGACACAAAAAAAATTGTACTTTCAAATTACCTTATTTATTTCCACTAAACTAAAATAGGTAAACAATAATAAAAAAGTATTTTGTGTATTTATTTTATAAGTTTAATTTTGATATATTTATGGTATAAAATATTTTATATAGTTATTTGATTATATCTGTTTTTAAATAATTATTTATGCAATCAATATAAAAAATAATTATTTTTGTTGATATAATTAGTGTTATGTAACTATTAGATACACGTATAAAATTATTTTACACTAATAATATATCAAAAGTAAATTCTTATTTTATTTTATTTTTTAAATTTTCATATTTTATTTTATCATTTGATAAAGCATTCACATAGTTTAGTTAAATTTCAGATTCCATTAAATAATATAATTTATCTAATTAATTTACGAAACAAAAATAAATACAAATAAGTAATCTATCTCTAAAAGAGATGAGTTGACTGAGTTTGACATGGAATCTTGACCATAGATGAAGCCAAGAGCCACTAATTTGAGCATCTCATGCTCCACTCTTTCTCCTCTTTTCAATTTGTTCTCTCCATAATTATCAAGTTGTTACTCTCTTTTTTCTATCTTTTAACTTTTTAAGTTAAAATATCTTTAGTGCATATTCCTCTTCCTATAATTCCTCTGGTTCCAAGGGCTTAGTTTTCCATCCATGAACATAGATTTTATTTTAACTCATTCACACTCAATATCCGAGTTTTACTACTAATCTTGGAACCTTATGCCTTTCAGTGGGACAATCTATCTGTTAGATTCTACTGATCAACAAGTTGTGGTTATGATTTGCGTTTTAAGCTTTTGGAATGATTGATATGAAGTTTTATACTTCATTAAAAAGCAAACAATGTGAGTTCTACCGTGGGGAAAGAATATTAAGGTCTTTAGAGGACCAGGATCTTTGTGCATTTTTTTTAATTTTAGGACTCATTTGATATTAAATCAATTTATAATTAAAGTATATTTTTTATTCATTTACACGTGACACAACCACATTTCACTTCTTTAACTATCGAAATGACCATTCCACCCTCCACACAAATAAATTTTTATTATATTTAATTATTCATGAGATCTAATCGAGATGTAAATTATCATGAAAAATAAATCATGTGAATATAGATTTTGACTAATAAGTAAGATTGCACCTATGGACAATTTTATGTTGCTTTGTCAAGAGTTAAGTGTTGTAGTGGCCTCAGGGTTTTAATTATGGACGAAGACGGCAATCCGAAGTCATCAACAACAAATGTCGTGTTCAAAGATGTTTTTAATAATATTTAGGTAAGAATAATATTATTTTCATTTTAATAGCATATTATGATTTATACTTTTGTACAAATATTTACTGTAGATATAACTAATTTATCTATAATTCTGTTTTCAGATTTGAGATGAAATGTGTAACAGGGAGCACAACATCATATGACAATTGCTTTTCTAATGAAGTTAGTAAGATACTAGGTTGTCAATAAATTTTTATTAGCCTTTTGATATAAAGTTTAGTGTAAAATTGACATGCTATTATTACAGTTATATATGTTCTTATTTTTTTATATCTCTCTCCTTATGGTTCAAGAATATTATAGACTTCAAACTTTTTCATTTGTATTTTACTTTGAATAAAAATAAAACAACATATTCAGTACGTTTATTATATAATGACGATGATACTGTTACATTAAACTCAAAAAATGTATGATTATAAATATTATTTTCGATTTAACATGTCAAATTTAAATATAAGTCACGAGTTTAATACTAGTAGATTTTAGAAGGACTAAAATTATGTGAATAAAATTAAGTTATGATCGACATATATATAACCTAGTAATTACTATATTAATTTAAAATAAAAAATTTTAAAAATTTTTCATTTTAAATATATTAAAAACAATTAAAGACTTGATTAAATTTACTTAACTAATAGTATTATACAAATAATAATTAGAATAATTAAATAATATTACTGTATTTTTAATATTTATATTACTCATGATATATATAATTACTAGAATTTATCTAATAATCTGTGTGAATATATATAAATTACATAGTTTGTAAATAAGGGTTTTAAATTGAATATTTACTTTCCTCAATAATTTTGATTAAAGATTCAAATTAATTATATATTTTTTTGGTACCAATAAAATAAAGCAAAGCAAATAAAATTAATATCAATTTTATTTTATTTTTATTAATATAAAAATTAAAGGAATAACTGATTATTTTGATATTTACTTATATATATATATATATATATATATATATTGTTTTTACTAAATTAATTTTACTAAATATATGTTTATTTCAAAAAGTCTATATTTTTCTTTCACTAAATTTATGCCTTAAAATTTTTAGTATAATTGGACCATCTTTTAATTTATTCATTATAATTTTACTAATTTAGAAGTCATCTATGTAATATAAAAAATAGTGTGAGAAATTTTCAAAGCCACAAAAATAGCATATTCTTTCTAGTCCTTAAAGAACCACTTTATACTTTCCTCACCATAGACAAATCCGAGTTAGATTCATGCATTGTAGTAGAAATATTCTTTAACCTTTTTATTTTATATGCCAAAATTTAATTAAAATTTCTTTTGTTTTTCAATTTTAAATTAAGGTGTAGTGTATTTTTATTTGATTGGTGGTTATTTATATTGTTTAAAATAGTCATTGTTTACCTAACATTCCCTTTTTTAGACTGATTACAAATGTTACATTATTTTTTAATGAAAATCGAGTTATAGCATAACACTTATACATTAATGTGATAATAAGATCACGTTTTCAAGAAAGAAAGAAGAAGAAAATTTCACTCTGAATAGGTTTTAAAAAAAATAAAATACTAAGTTGGCTATACGTTTATTTGAGAGCCAAGGTATTTTTAGCAGATACCCATACTACAATATTAAAGAATATCCGAGGAGTTCGATCATATCTTGAAATTTGGTGCTATATCTCAATTCGAGTTTAGATAAGTCAAAGTAATATTTAAATATGAGTATATGCCCAAAATGATCCCTGAATTTTAAATCGCTATTCAATTTAGTCCTCGACTTTTTAAAATGACCAATTAAATCCCTGAAATTCGAAAAAGTGCATCTCCGTTAGTCCCTTGCAGAAGTGTCGTCTAAACGTTGATGATGTGGCATTCCAACTCTATGCTGATGTGTACCAAACGGTACCTGAAATTGTTTAATAATATCCAAATTAGTCTATTTTCAATTATAAAACCCTAATCCCCAAATTATTGTCTTCTCTTCTTCAATCTCTCTACTGTCTTCTTCTCTTCTTCGTCCTCTCCGCTATCTTCTAGTTTATATTCATCCTGAACTACAACATCAATACACTTACCTAAAAACTATTTTAATTACAAGTTAATATAATGTGGTTGGATTAATTTTAAGTTCAACACAGATTTGAATTATATGTATTCTTACAGGTTCGTCCATTAAGCTAAAATGTATTTTTCACTTTTAAGAAGATAACCATTGTCATCATCTTCAAGGTCTTAACATCACTTTCTAAGTTTGTCATCTTCCAATTGAACTCATGCAACTTTTTTGTGAAATGGGTGTTGCACAAACTGGTTCTTCACCTCCATCAACTCAACAGAAAAAATTACAATGGATTTTATACTGCAAAGTAAAAAACGCAGGTGAATCCAAACTCAAAGTGAAACTATCTTAACATTTTCTTTAGAGCCATAATCTTACCTTATAGTTTGGACAACCATAAAATAGTCTACCAGGATTCTCTGTCGTCGTTGAGTACTTCATCACCATCCGAAGTCTGCAATTATAGAAAATGGCGTTCTTACCTCCTCTGTTCCACATTCTTTTGCTGACATAAGGTCTCCCTATAGAGTTGTTTCTACTTGAGCTACTTTGACTTCTCTCCCCACCACCCATCATCACTCATGCAGACGAGAAAACAAGATGAACTGGAAGATAGTGGAGAGGTCGAAGAAGAGAAGAAGATAGCAGAGAGGTCGAAGAAGAGAAGAAGACAACGGAGAGGTCGAAGAAGAGAAGAAGATAGTAGAGAGAACGAAAAAGAGAAGACAATAATTTGGGGATTAGGGTTTTATAATTGAAAATGGACTAATTTGGATATTATTAAGCAATTTTAGGTACCAATTTGAATCAAATTCAAGTTTGGTACACATCAGCATACAGCTGGAATACCACATCATCAACGTTTAGACGGTACTTCTGCAAGGGACTAACGGAGATATACTTTTTCGAATTTCAGGGATTTAATTGGTCATTTTAAAAAGTCAAAGACTAAATTGAATAGAAATTTAAAATTCAGGGACCATTATGAGCATTTACTCATTTAAATACTACTAAGATCACGTTTCCAAGAAAGAAAGAAGAAGAAAAATTCACTCCGAACAGGTTTTTAAAAAAAACTAAAATACTAAGTTGGCTATACGTTTATTTGAGAGTCAGGGTATTTTTAGCAGATACCCATACTACAATATTAAAGAATATCCGAGGATTCGGTCATATTTTGAAATTTGGTGCTATATCTCAATTCGAGTTTAGATATAAGTCAAAATAATATTTAAATACTATTAAACACTACATCTAGTTAAAAGTCATAATAACTTCGTCCATCATATACTTGACAAAAAGGGGCCAAAAGCTTTACACCGATCACTCATTTATATAGGCTATACTCACATATGAATTTATACCATACATTGGATATAGAGATCTTATTATGGCACTCATTAAAAAAAAAGTAAAAGAAGATCTTATTATAAGCTATACTCACATATAAATTCATACTATACATAGGATATAGAGATCTTATTATGACACTCATTTAAAAAAAGGAGAAAGATCTAAAAAATATGTTATTCTTATTTTCTTTTTGTATTTCTGCACTTTTTACTGTGTATTAAAGTGTCTCCCAATATATATATATATATTATTGTAGTTTGATCTTGAGAAAATAAAGATTTTAATATTATTAATATTATTTATTTGTTAGTATAATTTGATGATCTTTTAATTTTTATGTTTATGACCGTGTTGTGTTTAATGTTAACCCGAACTTAATACAATATCTAATTTGGGTGAGTTTTTATGAGAATATCTTTTTTCAAGTGATCTTATTTAAAAGATCATTTAGAAAAATAAAA
The DNA here is from genome assembly GCF_059453495.1 of Arachis ipaensis. Classification (NCBI taxonomy): domain Eukaryota; kingdom Viridiplantae; phylum Streptophyta; class Magnoliopsida; order Fabales; family Fabaceae; genus Arachis; species Arachis ipaensis. Next base: position 107,692,079 of record NC_142437.1, read on the forward strand.
GTAATTTTATATTTGGATATCTCATGTCAAAATATCTTTTTTATCTAACAATTATGTTTGGATATAACAATATAAAATTTTTTTAGATATTTGTTTCGTCTGTTATAGTTCAAACTAATACAACTCCTTACTAATGTGTTATTGATTGAATACTTTTTGTAGATTGATTACTGTTCGAATATTTTTATGTTAAATGATTACTAATGTTACATTATTTTTTAATGAAAAATGAGTTATAGCATAACACTTGTATATTAATGTGATGATAATAATATCATGTTTTCAAGAAAGAAAGAAGAAGAAAAATCCAATCCAAAAAATTTTTTCAAAAAAAAAAAAAAACACTAAATTGACTATACATTTAGTTAAAAGCCAGAGTATTTTTAATAGATACATATACTACAATTTTAAAAAATATTTGAGGAGTTCGATCATATCTTGAAATTTAGCACTATATCTCAGTTTGAGTTTAGATATATCAAAACAATATTTAAATATTATTAGACATTGCATTTGGTTAAAAGTTGTAACAATTTTGTCCATCATATACTTGACAAAAATGGTCAAAAGCTTCACATTAATCACTCATATATATAGGCTATACTCACATATAAATTTATATCATACATTGAATATAGAGATCTTATTATGGCGCTCATTAAAAAAAAAGTAAAAGATCCGAAAAATATGTTATTCTTATTTTTTTTCTGTATTTCTGCAATTTTTAATATATATATATAAGTTACAGTTTAGTGTTGAGAAAATAAAGATTTTAATATTATTAATATTGTTTATTTGTTAGTATGAATTCGATGATCTTTTAATTTTCACGTTCATGATCGTGTTGTTTTTAATGTTAACATGAATTTAAAATGGTATTTAATTTGGGTGAGTTTTTATCAAAATATTTTTTTTCAAGTGATTTTCTTAAAAGATCTTTTAGAAAAGTTAAAGTAATTTTATGTTTGGATATCTCAAGTCAAAATATGTTTTTATCTAACAATTATGTTTGTATATAACAATATAAAAGTATTTTTAGGCATTTGATTCATCTGTTATAATTCGAACTAATATAACACCTGACTAATGCATTATTGATTGAATACTTTTTTCTAGACTGATTATTGATGGAATACTTTTTTTAGACTAATTGAACGTTACATTATTTTTTAAATGAAAACCGAGTTATAGCATAACACTTCTACATTAATGTGATGATAAGATCATGTTCCAAGAAAGAAAGAAGAAGAAAATTCACTCCGAATATTTTTCCAAAAAAAAAAAAATACTAAGTTGACTATATATTTATTTGAGAGCCATAGTATTTTTAACAGATATCCTTACTACAATATTAAAGAATATCTATGGGGTTTGGTTATATCTTGAACTTAGGTGTAATATCTCAGTTTGAGTTTAAGTACATCAAAACAGTATTTAAATACTATTAGACACTGTATTTGGTTAAAATTCATAACAATTTTGTCCATCATATACTTGATAAAAATGGCCAAAAACTTCTATTAATCACTCATATATATAGGTTATACTCACATATAAATTTATACCATACATATGATATAGAGATCATGTTGTGACACTATTAAAAAAAAGGAAAAAGATCCAATAATATCTTAATCTTATTTTCTTTTTGTATTTTTGTATTTTTTTTCTGTGTATTAAAGTATCTATCTCTATATATATTGTTGTAGTTTGGTATTGAATATTGAAAAAATAAAGATTTTAATATTATTTATTTGTTAGTATGAATTTGATGATCTTCTAATTTTCACGTTTATGATCATGTTGTTTTTAATGTTAACATGAATTTAACATGATATCTAATTTGGGTGAGTTTTTACTTAAACAATTTTTTTCTAAAAGATGTTTTAGAAAAGTAAAAGTAATCTTATATTTGGATATCTCATGTTAAAATATTTTTTATCTAACAATTATATTTGGATATAACAATATAAAAGTATTTTTTTAGATATTTGAATCGTCTCTTATAATTCAAATTAATATAACACATGACTAACACATTAATTGATTGAATACTTTTTTGTATGATGATTATTGATCGAATACTTTTTGTAGATTGATTACGAATGTTACAATTTTGTTAATGAAAACCTAGTTAATTATAGCATAATACTTGTACATTAATGTGATGATAAGATCACGTTCCCAAGTAAGAAAGAAGAAAAACTCACTCAAAATAGTTTTCGCAAAAAAAAAAAAAAAATACTAAGTTGGTTATACATTTATTTGAGAGCCAGAGTATTTTTAGCTAATACCTGATACCTGATACATGATACCCATACTACAATATTAAAGAATATCCATGGAGTTCGGTCATATCTTAAAGTTTGGTGCTATATCTCATTTTGAGTTTAAGTACATCAAAAGAGTATTTAAATAATATTAGACACTGCATTTGGTTAAAAATCGTAACAACTTCATCCATCATATACTTGACAAAAATGGACAAAAACTTCGCATTGATCACTCGTAGGCTATACTCACATATAACTTCATACCAGACACATGATATATATAGATCTTGTTGTGGCACTCTGACGAGGGGCGGAAGTTAGGCCAATTAAGAGATTATAATGTAACAGAACAGCGTTGTGAGTATAGCTCTTAACCAGTTAAAATCCGCCTCATCAATTTAGAAAGGTTGTCACAAAAGTTTAGAATAAAAATACTGGGAGTATGAGTCCCATGTCGTCTCCCAACGAGTTGCTAGAAAGGGTGCTAAGTTATTAATCAGGAGTTTCCGAGGGATTTGAGAGTTGATTAACAGAAAATAAACAATTGTAATTTTGTGCAATGAAAATTAAAAGAAATTTATATTATTCAAATTAAAAAGCCCTGATTGGGGGAATGATTAATTGGAAGTTCTGTCCTTGTTGGAATTCTCTCAAGTGTAGTATAAAGAGGTTGTTATTTTCACTTAGTTAACCCTTACTAAATAAAGAAAAGTCAAGTGAATGAGCTAACTCTTATTCGCAAATCCTAGTCCTCTCCCTTGGAAAGGTCTAGCGTTAGTAAATACAGAATTAGCCAACAACTTTCAATTTAACTAACCACTTGAGCATTCCAACTCAACTGTCTCCTCCTAATCAATCCACATGTCAAGTAGGGAATCTACTCCATTGACATGAATATAATACTCAGAAAAATATAAGAAGAAGACATGATGAATTGAATAAAATAAAGCTTTGAAAATTAATTAAAGATAAAAGTAATCTTTTTCATTAACAATCCATGAAAATAATCCAATTACCACTCTAAACAAGAATTAAGAATATGGAATAAATAAAAGAGTAAGTAAGAAAACAAACTAGAATAGTATCTTCAACGGAGGTGATGACTCTTCAATATCCAAAAGCAAAAGCAATAAACTAATAAATTATGAATGTAAACAGAACCTAGAAGAAGAGTAGTTTCTCTCTAGATTCAGATCTAAAAACCTAAAAACTATCCTAATGAGAATATATGAGTGTGTATGTCTCTGTGTGTCGAGTCTCTGCTTGTTCTCTGGCTTTATTCTGTGTTTCTGGGCCAAAAACTGGGTCAAAACGCGGCCCGAAATCGCCCCCAGTGTTTTATGTTAATTTTGCAGATCGCGCAGGTCACGCGTACGCGTCAGTCACGCGTGCGCGTCATTTGGCGAATTTCCTTGTCACGCGTACACGTCGTCCATGCGTGCGCGTCATCTTGCAGAACTCCATTCCACGCGTACGCATCAGGCACGCGCACGCGTCGCTGCAATTTTCTCCATTCCGCGTGCTCGCGTGAGCCATGCGCGCGCGTCGGTGCTCACTAGTCATCTCCTTAGTTTCTTGTGTTCTTTCCATTTTTGCAAGCTTCCTCTCCATTCTCTAAGCCATTCCTACCCTACAAAGCCTAAAACACTTAACACACGGATCACGGCATCGAATGGTATAAAGGAAAATTAAAATATACAAATTAATGATCTTTAGGAAGCAAGTTTTCAACCATAGAATAAAACTAGGAAGGGATTGTAAAATCATGCAAATTATATGAATAAATAGGTAAGGATTTAATAAAACCATTCAATTAAATATAAGATAAACCATAAAATAGTGGTTTATCACACTCATTGAAACAAAAAGAAGGAAAAAAGATCTAAAAAGTATGTTATTCTTATTTTTTTCTATATTTATGCACTTTTTACCGTGTATTCTATATATATATTGTTGTAATTTGGTGTTGAGAACATAAAGATTTTAGTATTATTAGTATTGTTTATTAATTTTCATGTTTATGACCATGTTGTTTTTAAGGTTAACATGAATTTAATACGATATCTAATTTGAATAAGGTTTTACGAAAGTATCTTTTTTTCAGTGATATTTTTTTAAAAGATTTTTTAAAAAAATAAAAATAATTTTATGTTTGGATATTTCATGTAAAAATATCTTTTTTATCAAACAATAATGTTTAGATATAACAATATAAAAGTATGAGTATATAGTCATTTTTTATCATGAATGATTTAGGCGCTCACACAACTAACCACGAAAAATTAAAATTAAAGTTGTATCCATGAAAGATGAATTATATTTGACAAAAATACTCAATCGCTAATTTTTTATTAATTTCGTTAAATAATGAATTAAAATGCCCATATTATCCCTATTATTTTCAATCTTTCTTCCTTATCTCTCTAACACTACCATTGTTAACCACCATGAAAAAAAAATTTACACACACGAACCACCGCCATAGACGCCGACATTGAATCGCAGCAGCGGCGGCTTGAACCACCGCCGCGCACACACATACACACAAGAACCCATACACACTGCCACCACTGTGCACACACACAAGAACCCAGACGCACCGCCACTGCGCGCGTGTGCGCACACACACAGCACAAAAAAAAAAGAATGGAAGAACCCACCCACCATCACCACCACTGTGCACACACACACAAGAACACACCACACACCACCACTGCGCACACACACACACGGTAGAACCCACACATATGAACCACCGTTGCTGAGATTGAAGACCTAACAAAGCCAAGGCACCGCTTTTTGTCTTCTTATGAGCAACCATAGTTATCAAAACCGGATCGGACCATCCAGTTCAACCAAAGATCCGATGAACCGATGGTATAGCCGATTCAATTTAAGATGCAAATCACTTCTGCAATAACTCGGTTAGCGGTGGTCAAATTTGTTAAAAATCAGACGGTTCAACGCGAACCGGTGCGATTCGGACACATGACCTGCACGTCTCCACATTGCACCGGCGGGAATGCTGAATCACAGTAAAAGCACCTTGTGAATTAATTCGTAAAAATGCAGCACCTAGGAGTCGACATAAACCTTGTGCAATGTAAAACTCGGTCAAACCGTAATTAATTAAATAATAAATTAAATAGGAACAAATATGGTTAGAAAATTTAGCGATCGGAATTCGATAATTTAAATATGATATTTGGACTCAGTAAATTTTTTGAGTCGGAAAATATAGTTTTCTGCGTAAAAATGCGCACTAGAAATTTGACCGGCAAAACCAGCTGAGATTTATCCGGTACTGCAGCTGAATAAATTAATTATAAGTGAATAAGGTTAGGAAATGGGAAATTATAATTTGGGAAGCTAGAAATATTTAAAATACGATTTAAAACTCTAATCTTAAAGGTTTTGGCCTAAAGTTGGGCCAACGGACTAAAACAAGTGAACCGAGCCCAAGTGTACCCAATACTCAACATATATAATTCTGCTCATTTACCCTAGAGAATGAGAGAGGGGCGGATAGAAAGAAGAGAGAAAGAAAACCTAGCTTTCTAAACTTCAAATCACCATAACTTTCTCTCCGGAACTCCGATTGGTGAGCCGTTTGTGGCTATGCATCGCTCTTCTCATCCTCTACAATTCTATTTAAGTTTTGTGGTGAGTATTTCACTGTCCTCTGTCCAATTTTCGTTTTTCTCCTTAAATTCGAGTTTGGTTATGGGTGTTGAGTAATTTTATGATTTTGGTTGTTTAGGAGTGCTCTAGTATGAGCTATTGGTGAGTTCCATCAACCAATTTCGTGGGTTAAGGTAAGAAACCCTCTAACCCTTGTGATTTATCAATTTTATGAATCCTAGGTTGATTATAAGTGTGAAAATCAATTATGTTAGAGTATTGGGTGATTTTGGTGCACAATTGGAAGATTGATATTGCTTGTGGGGCCTTGGTGAGGCTTGGAACTAAGAGTTGGTAGAGACTTCCAAGAAGAAGCTCAATTATTTTGGCTACAAGAGGTACGGTTTAAGTTTCATTTAAGTACCGTGTGGTGTGATGAGAATTCCTAGGCTAGATGTCCCTAGGATTAAGTTTGGATTGTGTAAATAGTTAGTACTAATATGTATAGTTGATATGAAATGTAAATTAATGATTGGGTTGAGAATTGTGTGAATTTGTATGTTTGGTGTGTTGAGAATTTGATGAATTGGATAATGAATATTAGTTTGTGGAATATGCATTTAAATTGTGAATTTAGATCAGAGGCCGTGAATCTTGGGCCGGAGGCCAGAAAGAGGTAAGGAAGGTAAGTGATGTGTGTATTGTGTGATGTCATATGAGATTGAATGGAGTTGTGATTGTTGTTGTTTGGTTACAATGGATTGTATGGATTATATGGTTATTGGTTTTAAGGGAGAAATTGATGTCTTTGTTGATAATGCATGTGGGTTGTATATGATAATATGGATTTATATGTATTGGGGGTTTATGGAATTAGTATTATTGAAACTTGAGATGTGGAATGACATATATGATATGGTATTTTGTTTGAAATTGAGTTATTTGATTGAGATTGGTCAAATTGGTGGATTGGTGGATTGTGAATTTAATGAGAATGTTGAAAATATGAGTTGAGGAGGCTTGAGGTTGATTTTGGTAAGTTTTGGTTGGTTTTGAAAAGGTTTGAAATTGGTTTGTGTTAAAAATTTAGTTTTGTTAGTTTTTATGAAAGTTATGATTTTGGCCTACTTTGACGGAGCATAACTTGGTCTTCGGATCCCTGATTTACAACAAACTTATTTAGAAATAAAATTGGATTCGAGAAGTTTATGCCGTTCGAAGAACGGGTGAAAAATGATTTGAAACAAAAAAGTTATGCCCAACGGAAGTTTGGGGTTTGAAAATGTAATCCTGCAACTTTTTAAACTTAGTAAAATTTTTGGTAAAATGTACTTCGACATGCACGCATAGCCGACGTGCACGCATCACTCACGATTTTTACTCTCTCACGCGTGCGCCTGACCGACGCGTACGCGTCGCTGTATTGATGCAGGTGCGTGGTATAAATTCCAGAGAGTTGTGATGGTAGCGTGCCGATTTTGTACGAGGAGCACAAAACGCATCGACACGTACGCGTGGCTGATGCGCACGCGTCACCCTACCTCTCTGCTTCCCACGCGCATGTGTGACCCTGTTTTTAGCAAAAAGTGATGTTTGAGTTTTTAAAGCCGAATTTCAGACTTCTAAGCCTCCATTTTCATCCTTTAAGTCCTAATTTTTTATAGTATGCCTAGTAATGAGAAGAAGCTAGGAAATGTGATAACTTGTTGATGAAGAAAGACTTGGAATAATGAATTGTGATTGAGGAAGTGCAGAAATGATGGTTGAAAATGAATGTGACGTGTGACCCCGGGTAGTAGGCAGTGGCATTGTCCACTTGCTCCGGGTATGAGATGGGAAAGGAGAATCATGATAAATGAATTTAATTATGGATTTTTGAATGAATGTATATCTGTGATATCTGGGTAGTAGCAAGGGACGTTGTTCGTCCCGCTTGCTCCGGATCATTGTTTGAGAATTGGTAATAATGAATTGTGATTATGAATGAATGTGTATTTGTGATACCTGGGTAGTAGCAAGGGTTGTGGTTCGTTCCGCTTGCTCCAGGTTAATGTTTGAGATTTGATAACAATGATGATTGATTGAGGAAGTTTTAACATGTGGCGAGTATGCCGAAGATGCATATATGATTAATGAATGAATGTAGTAAATGAATAATGATGGAAAATGTTGAATGTGAGTATGCTTGTGCTTTCTCTCTGGTTGTAAGGGTGACAAGGCACTGATACCCTCTAATGGTGACAGGGAACATATACCCTCTAATGGTGACAGGGCACAAATACCCTCTAATGGTGACAGGGCACGGATTCCCTCTAATGGTAATAAGGCGCAACAGAGAGACTGTGCCCGGGTTAGCTACTGGACACATCGGGTTGGCTTGATAACCGACAGATGATATCATCAGTCATAGGGCAGGCATACATCATTTGCATATGTTTGAATTGTTTGGGTTTGCCTATTTGTTTTGGATTGCTATATCATATATGCTATGTTACCTGATTATGTGCTACTTGTTCTACTTGTACCTTATTGTGTATTACTTGCCTGTATTGCTTGTGTTTGTACAACTGAGAGATCTCTCATGCTGGTGTCGGTTGACGATGAGGGCTGTTCTTGATGAGATGAGTTGATGATGTAATTGAATAATGATGATGATTATTGAATGAGATAATTTTGAGCTCCCTGGGTAGACGCAGTGAAGTGATCTCACTTGCTCCAGGTAAGGATATGAGGCAATGATATAGAATTGCTGAGACAGAATAACTGCGGATGGTTTTGTTTATAATTCTGATTGTGAATTGTCGGAGAGTTAGAAAGTTGGGAAGCATGAGGAATATGAATCAGATTTAGCATTCCCTTATGACAGTTGCCTGTTTATGGATTAGCGAGAACATAGGATAAATATTTGGTGAAAGGAAGTTTAGGATGCTAAGTGAATTTTTATTACAATGCATTGTATTTATTTGGCACTTTTACCGTACTGGGAACCCATGGGTCGGAGATTCTCATTCCGTATATATCTCTTGTATTTTAGATACAGGTCTAGGTGCTCAGGAGTGAGCTATGGTTCATCTGAGAGATGGCAAAGATATTTATATTCTCTACTTTATATTTTGCTTAGGATCTCTCCACCTTTATTTTGAAAAGCTTATATTATGTATTGAACTCTTTTGAACTTGCCTATAGAGGCTCTTATGTTTCTTTTGGGAGAGATTAGGAGATACTGTTGTCAATTACTGTTATACTGTACCCTAGTCGGCCTAAACTTCGCGGGTCGCGACTAGTGGCTATTTACTTATGTTATATGTCTATATACTGTTCTTCTCTTATTCTCCTTAATGCCTTTATCTGTATATCGCTTTCGACTTCACGCTTTATCTTCTAGTTGTCGATACATGAGTGATACGACTTCACGATTTTATTTTTACTCTTTTCAGACTTCTCGATTAATACTCCTTTCAATTATACTTATATATTATGTATTAAAAATCCCCATTGAGAGTCGTACCACCTTATTATCATTGACTTATGACTCGAGCATAAAGATTTGACTATTAGGGTGTTACATGCAAAGTATCAACACTCTTGCCACTAAGCCAAATTTACTTCTTACTCACTTGTAGGCTAATAATAAAATATATAATAACCAAGTTCACATGAGTAATGCTCTAAACCTGCAACCTTACAATAATTCATATGTGTAAGGTTAATTTTATTTATATGTAATTTTTTTTAGTTTTTTTCTTTTTTAGATTAAAACTATTAAATTAAAGGCTAATAATTGATATAAATTATATATATATATATATATATATATATATATATATATATATATATATATATATATCACATTAAAGCAATGAGCTAATAAAATTTATATATAATTTATTTAAGTTTAAATAATATAAAATATTAAACACTAATTTTTATTTTTCAATAAATATTGTATTATAATTTATATATTTATTTAATTATTATCAAATTAAATAGTTCGACCATTGACTCATCGGTTGAACCACTAACCCAGTAATCCAGTAACTTTACCGAATTAATTGTCGGTTCGATTTTGATAACTATGTGAGCAAACTTAACCTTTGTTCCTTGTTTCTTTTTTCTTTTTTCCTAGTCTTTTGATTAGTCTCTTATAATTCGAACTAATATAACATTTGACTAACACGTTATTGATTGAATAATTTTTTGTAGAGTGATTAGTGATCAAATACTTTTTTGTAGAATGATTACGAATGTTACATTATTTTTTAATGAAAATCGAGTTATAGCATAATATTTATACATTAATGTGATGATAAGATCATGTTTCCAACAAAGAAACAAGAACAAAAATTCACTCAATAATTTTTTCAAAAAAAAAAAAAATACTAAGTTGACTATATATTTTTATTAGAGAACAAGAGTACTTTTAGGTACATATTAAAGAATATCAGTGGAGTTCGGTTATATCTTGAAGTTTGGTGTTATATTTGAATATCTCATGTAAAAATATATTTTTATCTAATAATTATATTTGGATACAACAATAAAAAATTATTTTTGGTTTAATTATTATATTAAAAATATCTTTTTAAAATAAAAAATAAAAAATATAAATTGTAGCTTTAACAAAGATTTTTTTAATGCTTTTATTTTACTATTAAAATTTTGCTAAACACACTCAAAAAATATAAAAATATCTATTTCTAATAATTTAATAGCATTCAAACAAATTCTAAATCAAGTAAAAAATTATTCTAGAAGATATATGATTTCAGCAGAAGAGTTTTAAACTCATACGTAAAATAAAATAGAAATCTAAAAACACACCAATAAAATTAGGATAAAACTTGAACTTTATCTTATATTAATTTATCAATTGCTTCCCTTACTGATAATCATTCCAATCTACACCCTTTATGTAGGATTATAAATGTTCATAACACGCAGCGGATGTAATAAAGTAATTCTATTGATCTATTTTGTGCTTAAAATTTTATTGAAATAAGATAGGTTAAATGCCAATACATGAGTACCCTAGTGAATAAGAACTTTCTCTTTCGATAATACGAAAGTACTATGTGTATCTACACCGAGACCGATCCTTATTGTCAACTCTTTGACCAATAGATTTAACTGATAAATTTATTGCAACTCCTTGCACCATCAATTTTTCACTAAGAATTGGAATATTTGTGTATATTGAGGTAGAAGAAAAAATTGTGTCTTTTTCTTTTACCACATACATCTATATATATAATATGAGATTAGTAATTGATTTTAGGAACAAATCTTATGAATCAAATTACAACTTAATTTGAAACAGAATCAGTTGGATCATATCCATATTTAAAACTCATCATAGAATAAATAATTAATTATTTAATATTCTCAATTATCATATTATTATATTCATGGTGCTAGCAAAGAATATAATAATATTTCATTTGAATTAAGATCAATCATCTTAAGAACATACATGGGATCCAATAGGAGAGTCCACATCAAGTATGGATCTAAATAAAGTTTTAGACAATTGATATCGGGCCATCTTACTTTATGTACCATACATCTTCTTAAGATGTTCAACAATAGTTGGTGGATCCATATCTTGATGTTGCCTCTAAAGATTAGAACCCGTGGATGTCAGAATGATGCATTTGGCAGTAAGACAATTTTTCTAGTACTTCTCATAAGTCTTGATTGCCTCATTATCAATACTTCCATTCTCTTTAGGAACTAGGGTCGTAACAGCAGGCTTATCGATTATATCAATTAGCTTTGCATGCATGAGAACAATTCTCAAATTGTGATACCAATTATCATAATTGGCTCCAGTCAATTTGTTATGGCTCTGATACCACTATAGGATTATAAGTGTTCATAACACGTAGCAAAAATAATAAAGTAATCCTATTGATCTATTTGTACTTAAAATTTTATTGAAATAAGATTGGTTAGATGACCTAAGTACCCTAGTGAATAAAAAATTTTCTCTCTTAGTAGTACGAAGGTATTATGTGTATCCATACCAAGACTGATCCTTGTTGTCAACTCTTTGACCAATGGATTTAACTGAGAAATTTCTTACAACTCCTTGCACCAGCAATTCTTCACTAAGAATTGGAATATTTGTGTATGTGGAGATGAAAAAAAAAGTTATGTCTTTTTCTTTTACTACATACATCTATATATAGTATGAGATTAGTAACTGATTTTAGGATCAAATTTTATGAATCAAATTACAACTTAATTTGAAATAAAATTAGTTAGGATCTTATCCATATTTAAAATTTATCATAGAATAAATAATTAATTATTTAATATTCTCAATTATTATATTATTATATTCATGGTGCTACCAAAGAATATAATAATATTTTTTTTGGAACCAGCTGAGCTCAACACAGGCATGGAGCATTTGATACATAAACAAACAATAAAATACCACCTATTGTTACCACCTAATTTGCTCAACAAATACGCATTCCTATGTCATCTCCGGCATTGTCATCAACAACAAAAGGGATCCTCGCACCTCCACTCCTTGTAATTATGCATAGTCATGTTGATAACATCGCCAGCACCTTTTCCTGTATCCTAAAATAATTTCCGATTCCTTTCTAACCAAACGTTCCAAATAACCGCAAAGAAGCTTATGAACTACTTCTTGCTTTCCTCCTTCTTAGTTGTGACACCTGTCCAACTTTCAAAGTATTCCTTTAAAGTACCCGGAATGGACCATTTTATGCCAAAATCAGATAACCAAGTGCACCACATCTGCCATGTAAATTCACAATCAAGAAACAAGTGGCAGACATTTTCAACATCCTTATTACATAAAACACACAAATTACCACCCTGGTTAACAATTCCAAGTCGACACAGTCTTTCTTTAGTATTCACTCTCTCTATTAAAGCAAACCATATAAATAGCTCAACCCTTGGAGGAACTAAACCTTTCCAGATAGTCTTGGTGAAGCTATAGCTGGTTACGTCCTCCCGAATTGTCTCCCCCTGTGGTACCTGCACAAAAGAGTTAGTAGAAAACACACCTTGCATGTCAAATTTTCAGATAACTCTATCCTCTCTGTTAGAAACTACTTTTACCGGCCTCAAGGTTTCATGTAATTGATTCATAAGTTCCAACTCCCATTGAAATAGCTCGCGCCTCCATTGGAAGTTCCAAATCCACTCTAATCCATCCCAAAACCCACAAACCCCTATGACAAAGCCTTTTTGGGTTGAAATCGAGAATAGTCTTGGAAACCAATCCTTCAAAGAACCACAATTTAACCAGACAACTTTCCAAAAGTGAGTTCTCCTTCCGTCACCAATCTCTATTGACAAGCCAGTTATCATCTTGTCCCTTACATGTTGCTCCTTTATCTGTAACTGACAAATATCCTTCCAAGGCCCCCTCTAATAGATAAATCCTAGATGGATAATAGCTGGTTATGGGAGAAATTATTACAGGAGCAGACTACTTTCTTCCACAACGGACATTCCTCCTTAGAGAATCTCCACCACCACTTAAATAACAGAGCTGTGTTGCGGAGCATCGCATCACCGACACCTAGCCCGCTTAACCTTTTTGGAGCTTGGACCACTTCCCATCTAACCAAAGCCATGCCATTCCTCCCATCGTCCTTCCCCCACAAGAATCTTCTCTGTAATAAAATAAGTTTCTCCGCAACAGCTTTTGGCATCTTGTATAAGCTTAAATAATATACCGGTAAACTATTTAAAACAGCTTTAATGAGAACTAGCTTTCCCGCTTTATTAAAAACCTTGGATTTTCATAAGCTGAGCTTCTCCTCCACTTTACCAATTATTAGCTTCCAAGTCTTGACCAACCTCGGATTCGCACCTAAAGAGATCCCCAGGTATTTAACCGAAAGAGCAGCTTCCTTACACCCTCAGCAAACTACACATGCTCTGAGCCACTGTTGATCACAATTGATTGGTATCAAACTCAATTTCTCAAAGTTGATGCTTAATCCCGACATCAATTCGAAGCATTGTAGAAGCCTTTTGTAATTCTTAACGGTCTCCTCCTCTGGTGGACAGAACAACACAGTATCATCAGCGAACTGGAGATGTGACAATTCTATATTGTCTCTTCCCACGAACAGAGGGGATATCCAAACATTTTTTACTGCTTCCCCAATCATTCTATGTAGGACATCAACAACAAGTACAAACAAGAATGGAGAAAGAGGATCACCTTGTCTCATACCTCTACCCATCTTGAATGGTTTTGTTGGCGAACCATTTACCAACACTGACATAGTAGATGTGCCGACACACTCCATAACCCACTCCCTCCACCTGAGGCCAAATCCCATCTTCTGCAGGACAATGTCCACAAATCTCCACTTGACCCTATCATATGCCTTTTGAAAATCCAGCTTAATTATAGCCGCCTCCTTCTTTCTCGATCTGAGCCAATGTATAGTTTCACAAGCAATCAGAGCCCCATCATATATTTTTCGTCCCTTTACAAACGCACTCTGAGTTTCTCCAACCAGGCCCGGCATAACTGATCTCATCCTCGTAACCAATACCTTAGAAATCACCTTATACACACAGCCAACCATGCTGATTGGTCGAAGGTCCTTAGAATATAATAATATTCTATTTGAATTAATATAATTATTTACCAAGGATTAGAAAATTCGTTAGTGTGTGACCCATGGGTTCAATACTAAGCGGGTAGTAAATTAGTCAACTAAATTTACTAATCAAAATTGACGTCTAGCAACACTCCTTAACAACCCGATAGTATGAAGTAATAATATTTTTACTAAGAATTCAAGATGAATAAAAAATATAACTCCTTCCATCTTTTCAGCTCTTGGCTAACTTATAGAGTACGGTTTGATTGTCAAACTCTAACTTGTTACCATTATTATAATGAATTATGAATGACTTAAAAAACTCATTTCTTAATTTATTCAAACCCCTTGGCCAAGGCATTGTTTATTTCATTCATTATAATCGTAGAGTTCAAACTCATTGCCATAGTTGATGGATTCCATATTGACTAATCATTAATTCTACAAGTATTTAAATCATACCCAATGTCCATTCATCAACTAGCACCGTCGAGTATTAGGTGTCCGGAATCAAAGTATAATAAATACATTGTCAATTACTATGATAGTGCAGGTCAAAGAAAATTCTAATATTATATTCATCATAGAATATCCTATTGACAAATATACAGTAACTATAACCATTATGAATTCTTAGAGTGAGTCAGTTTAATGGTCATATCTTTATATATATCATTTATATATATATAATTTAATAAATGAGATCTATTAATCTTTATCCAATGAAAACTATTATATATATTAATCTACTCGAATCATTAATGTCCCAATTTTAATGATTCTACGATTAAAAATAATTTAAATTAAAAGTACTAAAAAAATGTATATCTCATTATTACGATCCTTATCATAATTATTCGTTTCTAATTTTAATTAACGACACTATCATAAATTATAAAAGTTTTATTTTTATAATAATAATAATAATAATAATAATAATAATTTATGATAATATTTTGTTGGACATACATATTTATCACCAATACCTTACACATCATTCACTATTCATAAGTTAAAAAGCGTTAACTGGGTGTGACACTCAAAATCAAGTGTCACTTGTTTTTAAGTTAGACAATTTTATAGGCGCATTCTAACTGTATTCGGATCAAAATAAGTTAAAAGAAAAGAAAATGCAGAGAAGAAAAATAAATAAAAAACTTAATTTTCTATAATTGGATGAAAAAAAATTGAGTGGAAAGAAAAAAAAATGAAGTGGAACTCATGTCTAATTTTTTACTCGATACATGTGAAAAAAACTAAAAAGAATTTGCAAATAAGAGTAAGATTATAAATTTATTTTTTGTGTTATATATATATATATATATATATATATATATAAAAGGATATTAATGTAATTTTATTCTATTATAATTTTTTGTTTTTTTTACTTTTTTTATTTAAATGAAAAATTATTTATTTATTTTATTTATTTTTTTCATCCAAATCACATATAAAAAAAATTATTTTTTTATTTTCTTTTTTATTTTATTTTTTTATTTTCTTTTTTTTTTTCATTTTTTATTTTATATCCAAACATAATGTAAGTATGGCCATGACAAAAGTAGTCTTCTTATTTTTGTGCTTAGGTGTATATATGTTAAGTCTTACTAAGTAATCTCTGTCTTTCACTTCAAGAATTTAAATTTCCACAAATCAATACTAAAATGATTTCCTTCAAAGTTATATGGAAAAGGAATCTTCTTATCAAATAATAGTTAAGTGGAATTTAAATAATAAACAAATTTTGCGCTTTAATTGATTGACGATTTTTGTCAAAAACTAATTAAGATAAGAGAGCATACAATAACGGTTTGTATATACTAGGTAGATTTTTACTACATTTTAATTAACATATAGCGGTGGTAAAGAAGAAAAACTTAACTATAAATTACAAAATTATAAGTTATATATCTCTTAAAAATATAATCTCTAATTAATTTATAAGTATGAGACCATCTTTATTCCTTTAATTAATTTTTTAGATTGAATTATGCCAATTTAATCTCAATTTTAATACACAGTAATATTACAACTTTTTTATGTTGTGTCTAAAATTATTATTCAAATTCAGTTATAATTTTTCTTAAACAATAATTTATATCTATTATTTTTTCAATAATAAACATTTGTGACCAAAATTTAAAAGATCTATATTTTTAACTACGGCTAGAAAATAATGCCATAAAAAAATTTTAATCTAAAGAGAAAATATATTCGTATATAGTTATCAATTGTTACTTCAAATCAAAGGCAGAGCCATGGAAAAGAGAGAATTAAAATTATAACAAGACCCCAAAAGAGAAAAAGATCATGAATAATTTTACATTTCCTCTCTAGATATCAACGTGCGTGACAAATCTGATAGGCTAATACTACAAACTTTGATTATGAAATGGACACATTCACCAATAAGCTAGAATCTATATCTTGTAATAGTACCGTGTAGTCGAGAGCTCTAGTAACAATCGGAAAAGAAAACATGAGTTAGATTTCATACATTGTAATAGAAATATTCTTTAACTCTTTTTCTTTATTGTGCCAAAATTTAATTCAATTTTTTCTTTTCTTTCCTAATTTTTCATAAATATAATAAGTAATGGCTTTTTTTATTTGGAGAGTTTCTAACCATGCCTAAGCTCCTAAAGCTTGAGCATTGTTTCAACACATGGTATAATAACAGTATTTAATTCGTCTGTTATAATTCGAACTAATATAACCCATGACTAACGCGTTATTGATTGAATATTTTTTGTAGATTGATTATAAATGTTACATTTTTTTTATAGCATAACGCTTGTACATTACTTTGATAGAAATAAGAAAAAAAACGACTTCCAGATAGTTTTTCAAAAAATACTAAGTTGCCTGTACATTCATTTGAGAGCTGAAATATTTTTAGCAAGTGCCTATACTACAATATTAAAAAATATCTAAAGAATTGGGTCATATTTTGAAGTTTGGCATTATATCTCAATTCGAGTTTAGGTACGTTAAAACAATATTTAAATGCAGTTAGATATTACATTTGGTTAAAACTTAAAAGTAGTAACCATATACTGGACAAAACGGCCTATACTTATAAATTCATACTATATATAGGATACAGAGATCTTATTACAGCGCTCATTAGAAAGAGAGAGACCCAAAAAACATGTTATTTTTTTTTTTTTTGTATATATATATATATATATATATATATATATATATATATTGTTGCAGTTTGATGTTGAAAAAAATAAAGCTTAATATTATTCATGTGGTTTATTTGTTATTATGAATTTGATGATCTTTAATTTTTACATTATGATTGTGTTGTTTTTAATGTTAATTTGGATTTAGCTTTATAAATTTAAATATTATTATACATGTTTATAAAATATTTAAAAATTAAATATTGTACTTGTTTTAAAATAAATTTACTATTTCAGTATTTCTTTTATAAGTTAGACAGATTAGATCAAGTAAAAAGTTATCCCAGAAATATGATTTTAGTGCAAGAATTTCAAACTTGCACATAAAATAAAATTATAAAAAACTCACCAATAAAATTAGAATAAAACTTAAACTTTACCTTATTCTAATTTATTATAGCCTCCCATACTCACAATCATCCTCACCCTACACATCATTCATTATTCACAAATCTCACGTGATAAAAATTTTATTCCTCCAGATTATAGCATAAACAGATCCCTCCATCACTTACACTCAAACGCAATCAAAAAGCTTCAATTGGAGTGTGACACTAGAAGCCAAGTGTCACTTGTTCATAAGTTAGACAGTTCTACATGCGCATTTTAAGTGTTGCCATGAAAAAAAGTGACCTTATTTTTGTGCTTAGATGTATATATGTTAAGTCTTACTAAGTAACCTCTCTCTTTTACTCCAAGAATTTAAATCTTCACAAATCAATACTAATTAAAATTGTCTCCATTAGTTATATGGAAAGGAAATCTTCTCATCAATTAGTTAAGTGGAATTTAACTAATAAACATATTTTAATATTTTAATTTATTGACCATTTTTATCAATGATTAATTAAGATAAGAGAGCACATCATAACAGTTTGCATATACTAGGTAGATTTTCACTACATTTTAATTCGGACACTTTACATAAATAAATTATTTAGAGATTAAATTTATGCAAATACAACTTTTTGAAACAGGTTATATTGTTGACCTAAACCAATTCTATATAAAGCGCTACATTCTTCCACGATTTACTATTTACACGAAATTTACTATAGAGTATCGCAGATTACACTCAAAACACACACAATCATAATCCGTTACACCCTATCGCAGATTATGAATGAAATTCAAGGCATAAACTACTGCACCATGTCGCGGTTTATGACCAAATAGTAAAGCATAATTTGCTGCAGCTTGCACCCTATAGCGGATTATGAACAGGTGGAAGCATTATATATATCAGGGGAAGGAAATTGTGAAATAGAGTGTCAAATTCACAATGTCTAGTAAGAAGAGTTTCCTAGCTCTAGTACATTGCTTTGGAAAAATTCAAAAAAATAAAAGAGAAAGTGCGAAGTTTACTGATAGAGAATCCCTGAGTGTCTTTATACGGTCATTGAACACCTTGTTAAATCTAAAAATCAATATATTGCAGAAGCTTGGAGTGTGTGTGGGACGAAGTAGGTGAAGAAGTTGTTTTACAAGATTCCTATTGCAGTTGTGTCATTTAGTGTGAAGTATAATACATTTGTGATAGGGTCTAACGAAGATCTCTAGGTTTTGTTTCATTGTCAGAGAAGTTTTTCGGAAGTAAGAACACATGAGTTGTATGCGAAGTTGGAGGATGATGTCGACAGTTCTGGGGCATCAGCTCCGAATCCTCAATCCACTGTGTTGGGGTGCTTCTAATTTGATACCTGTGGTTGCACCGGCTTGTCCGTTGGTAGCTCCAGCGGTGGTTCCGGCATCAACTGCGCCATACCCAGTCACCAGAACGGCGGCAGAGAGCTCTGATGGCAATGCAGCAACTCGGTGACAGTGTACCAGCCTCTCTTTCTCGCATGCAGCAGTGCCAACGTCCACAACCGTCACCTCCTCTCCTCCGGTCAGACCCAAACAACGATGGCGGAAACTTCTGACGGGTTTGACGGCGACGAGGCTGACTTCAACAGCGGCGTGGAACGTCAACGGTAGCTCGGCAGTAATGGCGACGGACTCCTGCTCCCCTTCCTCGTTGCAGTTCTTCCTCCATTCTTAACATCGTCGATAGCGACAATGGCAGTGACACCCACTGACGTCGTCGCCTTCTCCTCCTTCTCTGATCTCTCGTGCTCTCTCTTTCTTCCAGACCAGCGACAATGACGCATGGTTCTCTCTCGTGCTCTCTTATCTCCATCTCGGGCTCGCAGCAGCAGACGCGACGCCTCTATCTCTCTGGCTCATTTTCACTCAACGGTTCAGCGACGATGGCGGTGTCCCTCTTTGCTGGCGCCGTCTCCCCTTCCTCTCTTCTCTCTTTCCTTTCTTCTTTCTTTGTACGTTGGGTGAGGGTGTAAGGGAAAAAGGAGGATGGCGGCTAAGGTTTGAGGGTGAATGGAGTGTGTTGTTTTTTTTTTGGGTTTGAGTAGTATAGGTATTTTTAATAAAATTAGAAATAATGTACTAATTAAAAAATCCAAAATTTAACTGAATAAAATTATCTTTAAGAATACCATTTTGTTATCAACTTATAAATTATTTTCACGTAAATACTCTAATAAAAAAATTAGAGATAATATAATAAATTTTCGTTTGTTCATGAAACTAAATTCAAAATCCCAATATTCACATTAAACCATTCAAATCTTCATTATTTTTCAATTACTAAAGTTTTAAATTTTAAAGAAGAAAATACTCAATTATTATAAAAAAAAGTCTCTGAATACTAATTAATGTAAACTCAAATTACTAAAATATTAGGTTCTGAGTATCCTCAATAAAAGAATTTCTAAAAATAGAATCTTAAACAAATATAATAAATAATAAATAATTATTATTTGAATTCTAAAAACTCAGAGTGTTACAAGCAACATCCTCCACATTTCTCAACCTTGAACTTGGAAGCTATGGAGCAACATCCAGACGTAGATGCTACCTTTAGGGGTCAGGGCTTGCATGATAGAACTGCTCCTATAGAATTTTAGATTGGGCAGCAATCTTTCCAGAATAAGGAGGAAGCATGTTGAGTGTAAAGGATTATGACATCCGCCATGGAGTTGAGTACAGGGTATTAGAGTTAGATAATCTTAAGTACCATGAAAAATACAAGGAGTTCAGTAAAGGTTGCATTTGGTTGATTCACATCACACTTTGGAAACGGAAGGGTACTTGAGAGGTAAAAAGGTACAACAAATCTCACACTTGCTTGCCTACATCGATTTCAAGAAATCACCGGCAACTTGATTATCACGTCATTTGTGCAAATATCTTTCCATTGGTTAGAGCTGATGATGCGGTTACGATAAAGGTGTTGCAGCAAGCTACAGAAGCAACCTATGGTTTTAGACCTACTTACAAGAAAATTTGGCTGGCAAAGCATAATGCAATAGCACAGATCTATGGAAATTGGGAAAAGTCCTACAGCGAGTTGCCCCATTGGATGCTTTATATAGGGGTGGGAACGGAACAGGTAGGGGGTGGGTTTTTGCTCTACTCGAGGTAGTAAAAAGTTGAACCCTAACCCACCCTGCCCCTACCCGCCCTTATAATTATAAAATCCAATAAATAAAATTAAATTTCAAAATTTATATAAGGTTTAATTACTCTGCGGGTCCCTATAGTTTCACCGAATTTTCAATCAAGTCTATATACTTTTTTCTTTTTAATTGGGTCCCTATACGTTATTTTTTTCAATTAAGTCCCTGCTAATGTTAAACGTAAAAAAAAAAAAAGCGTTAGTGAGTTGTGAAATGACTTGTTTACCCATGTCTTCCACCTATAAATACTTCTAATTTCTGATTTATCTTTGAGATTTCTCTTCTTCCCTATTTTCCATTCCCAGTTTTTCCCTTCCATAAAGTTATGGCTCAGAGTCAAGGAACCTCTTTAATTTTCTCTTCGGAAAGTTGTGTTTTTAGGAGCTCCAACCCAAAGGAAAGAAGACATCTGTATTTCTGTGGAGAGGCGATATTCGTGCAGTGTTCATCGACTGTTTCTGACCATGGTAGGAGGTATGTTGCTTGTGGGAAGATACCAAAATGTAACTTTTTTAGTGGATTGTTGATTTTAAGTGGATTGAGAATGATGACGGTGCGAAGAATGGGTGGCCAAAAGAAAAGAAAATGATGGTTCACTGTTTTTGTGGTGACATTCTTATTCTTCAAATTTCTGGAACAACAAAGAATCCTGAAAGAATATTTATTTCTCGCCCTTACAGAAGATTCAAATTTTTCAAATGGGTTGATGAAGTTGGTGCAAGAAGTAGCGTGTTTACTGCTGCTGTTGGAGTTGTTGGAATACAAGATTATGCTAACTTGGAGGCCGAAATGAAGAAATTAGATGCACAAGAAAGAAAGATAGAGAGACTAAACGTGCAGATAGACAGATTGATTGTTGAAGCTAGAGAAATGGATGCTTGTGTAGGTAGATTGTGTGATGAGTTTAATGTTGTCTAAGAACAAGTTGGAAGATTGGATGACAATATGAAGAATCAATGTAAAATATAATATATGTTGTTTATGTTTTTAATAGTCTTAATAATTGCAATGTGGTTTGTAAGGGTTTAAAGTTAACTATGTTATAAAATTCTAATGTAAGAGTTCTACAACTTCAATTCAATTACTGCTAATTATATTTAGTTCGATTAAATTTTGCATTGAATTATTTTGTGTGTGTATAACAATAAAACCATAGTTGCTGAAAACTTTATAATTCAATATTTAAAGTTACACCATAGGTGCACAAGTTACAGAAAATAAGTGGCCATATAATATGCCACATACCTAGATATTCATTAAATAAGTGTTTCTGTAAATCATATGTCCACAATATATCACAAAATAAGTGGTCATATAATATGCCACATACCTAAACCAAAATAAAGTTTCAAGAAGTGCAATAATTAAAAGTGGTCTAATATGATAACAAAATATCAAAATAGTGGTCCTATCCACATAATAAATTTTGGCCACAGAGACACAATTCATCACAACATATACTATATAATAGCAACTCCAACAACCCTAACTCTAACTTTAATCATGCTTCAGTCATCAGTTAGGTCTATATGTAGACTCAGTTGTCCTGTTGGCTTCTTCACTCCCAACTTTAGCCGCCCACTCCTTCTCACACCAAACACCTTTGTCTTTGGTAAAACTTGAGAAGATGCTATAGGTGGTTGTGGAGAATCTGTGGTTACAACAGGTAGGAGAGGTTGGGAGGTTGCAGAAACAAGAGGTAAAACAAGTTTTGAAGATCCAGGAGGTGCTACGATAGGAGACTCAGAATTTGCTGTACCAATAGTTGTGGTTGGAGCCTAAGAATCTAAAGTAGCAACTATGGGAGGTGGTTGAGTAGAGGTAGCAACAGCAGGTATGGTGGGTAGCGGTTGTGAAGATGCAGTACCAGAGAGTGGTTTCAAAGATGCAGCAGCAGTCCTCCCTATACCCTTTCCTCTGCCCGTTCCTCTGTCCCTGCCTATTACTACTTGCCTTCTTCTTTCAGATCTACGAATATTCACACCGGATCTATTGTCAATAGCAGGAGCAGTATCAGCAGTAGCCACAGTGTCAACAGCAGCAGCCGGATCTTCTCCGTTGGCGGTAGCAGCAGCTACATCAGGCTCTGAAACCAAGTATATCACAACCAGTTTGCAACATAAGCCAGCGTCAAAACTCATATAAACAATGGTGAATTACTTCTTACATTTATATACCTTGTACCACATGAATATTCAACTCTATTTTCAATGTAGTTATATATATAAAAAAACTTGGATGAGCACTACAATATACTCACATTGATATCACAGCATAACATCATGAAGCAAATAATATCAAAAGAAAACATGAAAATTAAGTGATGAAAATTAAGCAAATAAATGCATCTAACACATTCTAATTTTAATAAAAAAAATAGTAAAATAATAGCGTATATGTCCTATAAATATATCACATCCACTATGTTATATGATACTATCACAACCTACTCTACTAAACACATTCTAAATTCAACAACAAAACGGTAAAACACCAGCATATATATCCCAAAAATATATCATATCCACTATGTTATATGATACTATCACATACTATTCCACTAAACACATCAAACACATTCTAATTTCAACAATAAAGCAGTGAGTATTCTCAAATTTGTTTGATACCTGACATTATTGGATTGGGACAATGCCTTCTATTATGTCCACACTGTCCGTAGTTGCTGCATGTAACAGATGTACCCGTCCTCCTAAGCTTTGTCTAAGAACGGTTCTCAGCAGGTTCTCTGATCCTCATCATCCGAGGAGTTCCTGGCTTCACTCTAAAGATAGGGGGTATAATGGTATCACACTCCACTTTTGGCCACATATTTTCTCCATTGATTGGAGAAACTAACTTACCGTAAGTTGCAAGATAAGTTGATGGGCTGTAGAAATTGCTGCAGTAATCTTCTGAATAGTCCCCTTTTTCGTATATGGCACAACAAGCATGCGGACAGGGCATTCCACATAGATCCCAAAATCTGTAGCTACACGTTTCGGCCAATAAGTCAACCACGAACCTCTCTACAATCATCCGGTTCTCTTCTTAATCATATCATCCGAATCTCCCTCATAGCTATCAATATCTTCAATTTCATAACCCTCAGAAATTTCTCCAACTTCAACATCCTCACCAATAGTGACATCATGAATAGTAGCATCAACACCAGCAGCTTGAACATTGTCATGTTGATTTAACAGGCTTTGGAACCCCCCAAAAGCATTTGAAGCTCCACCATCATTTTCATCTTCAACATCAAAACTAAAATGATCCTCGTGATCTCCATCATAAGTACTATGATCAAATCTATCTTTCTCAGTAGATGACTTTGATTCACCTTCAACTTTTACTTCTATGAGATCACTGCCACTGTACTCAGCTTCAGTAGGCACATAATCATTGTCATTCAAACATATCTCAACACCATTACCTTCCCTGCAGCCATCAACAACATACACCAAGCAATGCTTAACAGTCTGTGATACTAATAACCTACCCATTCTCATGGCATCTCCATCACTCATCAACTCTCTAAGACCTAAATTCAATTGATAGCCTAGTTCACAGTACCATATCTTTGCATATCCTTTGTACCCTAACTTCTTCAGCTCACTAAATATTTCTTGCAAACTCTATTCATTGAGCTCAAAATGCAGGTCTTCCAACACCCTTTCCCCAAAATATTCTAGCCTATGTCCTATATCATAAAACTTGCCACCATGATGTATGTCTATGGTGAAATCCCCCATCGCTACATAAAAAAAAGAGAAACAGAATCCTAATAAACCAACATCATCACACCAACAACAATCAACAATAAACAAAATTCATATAAAGCAAAACTAATTCATATGTCAATTCACCATATATATTCATATATTTTTTGTTTTTTAAATAGAATTTTCTGAAGCTAAATGTGGAACGGCATACAAAGAAGTAACTCAAGATCCACATATATTCATATATTTTTTGTTTTTTAAATAGAATTTCCTGAAACTAAATGTGGAATGGCATACAACAAAGTAACTCAAGATTAGTGAACAAATAAACTAAAGGAGTTGCCAATTTTCTAGAATTGGACAACTGTAATCAAATTTTTGTGTACTGATCTGAATTTGAGAATAGCGATAAAGCTTAGCTATGGCAAACTCCAAAATTATCCATTGAATATCACAGTTTATAATTCATTTCTCTCTAATAGTAAAACAAAATTGTTGCTGTGTGCGCGTTGGTAAAGAATATATTGTTCATGATGGAGGGCAGAAAACGTACAACCTTAATATATGGTGCAACCAGAAACTAACTCACATGTTTTGGCAGATCGTGTGTACGGGCAGCAAGGCCCAGCGAGGCGAGGCATGGCGTGGCGACGTGAAGTGAGGTGCGCCGAGTGGCGGACAGAGATTCGACGGATCAATAAGTGCAGATCTTCAGAGACCGACGAAGGCTTTGGATGAAGACGATGGACCGACGACGATGGATGAAGACGATGACGTCTATGGAGAAATGAACTTTACATGTTTTTCAGAGAGAAAATTAGGGGCTGGCTAGGATTTTTTCCTTTGTGACAAAATGCCAAGGGTTTTTTGGGTATTTTGAAAAAAATAGAGATATGCCCAATAAGGATTCCTAAGCCAAATAGGAGAATATTCGTTTTTTAAATAGAATATTCTGTTGTCTTAAATGTTATTCTCACTGCAGGGACTTAATTGAAAAAAGAATTAACGTACAGAGACCTAATTGAAAAGAAAAAAGTATAGGGACTTAATTGAAAACTCGGTGAAACTATAGGGACCTGCAGAGTAATTAAACCTTTATATAACCATAATCACATATATAACATAAATTAAAGTAAAATTTTAAATATGATACAATATTATTAATTATTTTACTAATTATTTTACATATATTACATATATTATATATATTTCGGGGCGGATATTACCTAAATCCGGCCCGCCTAAGAACCCGTCCTGCTAAAAATCCGTCCCGGTGCAGGGGCAGATAATTACCTGCTCGGAGCTTTGTATGCAGTCCACCATGGTCGGATCATTACAGTGTTGAAGAATTCTCCTATTAGAGTTGGTGATCAAGTTGATGAATGCACAGTCTACTTTCATCGTCTTTTCTGAAAATTTTTTCTTTGTATTGAGGCATTTCGATATTGCAAGTCACTAGTGAGCATCGATGGTATTCATTTATGACAAGTATGGAGGTACTTTGCTTCTGGATAACGCGAAAGATAGAAACTCGAATATCTTGCCCATTGCGTTTGCACTTGTGGAAGAAAAAAAATGTGAAATTATAGTCTTTTTTCTTGACCAACATATGACAACATGTGACTCTGCAAGAGGGTATTTTTATATTTCTAACAGACACAATGGCATCATCGCAGCGCTGGAGACAATATTAATTATAAATTACAAAATTACAAGTAGAAATATAATCTTTAATTAATTTATAAGTTTGAAATTATCTTAATTTTTTTAGTTAATTTTTTAGATTGAATTAAGACAATTTAGTCTCAATTTTAATACGCAGTAATATTTCCACTATTTTATGTTATGTCTAAAATTATTATTCAAATTTAATTATATTTTTTCTTAAACAATAATTTATATCTATTATTTTTTTCAATAATCAACTTTTGTGGCCAAAATTTAAAAGATCTATATCCTTAACTACAACAAAAAAAAATAATGCCATACAAAAATTTCTTCATCTAAAGAGAAAGAAAAAGTATAGGTAGATAATGTGAATACTAAACAATATGAACAATGAATATGTCGGATGTTTAATTCAATAAGTATTTAGATGATTATGTTCATTATTTTTAATTGGATAGGTGTTTCTTTTGGTTCGATTTACTCATGCACAGTTAACAATGACTGGATGTTCAATTCACTAGGTGTGCAGATGGTTATCCTAATGTTAAGGTTTAGGAAGTAATTTGGGAATATAGTGTTTTTTACTTTATTGAGTTAATTCTAGATTCTATTGTTCATATTGTTTACAAAAGTCATTGTTTACCTAATAAAATTCAAAAAGAAAATACATTCGTATATAGTTATCGATTGTTACTTCAAATCAAAGGAAAAACCATGGAAAAGGGAGCAAGAAAATTATAACAAAACCCCAAAAAAATCATGAATAATTTTATATTTCCTCTTTAGATATTAACGTGTGTAACAAATTTGATAGGCAAATACTACAAACTTCGAGTATGAAATGGACATATTCACCAGTAAGCTAAGCTAGAATCTATTTCTTACAATACTACCTTTTGATCGAGAGCTCTAGTAACAATAAAAAAAAAAGTGTGAGTTAGATTCATACATTGTAATAAAAATATTTCTTAACCCCTTTTTTTATATGCCAAAATTTAATTTAACTTTTCTTTTGTTTCTCAATTTTTCATAAATATAATAAGTAATGCCTTTTTTATTTGGAAAATTTTTAAATATACCTAAGCCGCTAAGGCTTGAGTATTGTTGCAACACGTAGTATGATAACAGTATTTAATTTGTCTGTTATAATTCGAACTAATGTAATACCCGACTAATGCATTATTGATGAAATATTTTTTTGTAGCCTGATTATGAATGTTAGATTTTTTATCGCATGACCCTTGTACATTATTGTTATGAAAAGACCACATTTCCAAAAAAGAAAGAAGAAAAAAATTGACTCCCGAATAGTTTTTTTCAAAATACACTAAGTTGATTATACATTTATTTGAGAGTCGGAATATTCTTTAGTAGGTACCCATACTGCAATATTAAATCCAAGGAGTTGGGCCATATCTTAAAGTTTGGTATGTACTATATCTTAGTTCGAGTTTAGATACGACAAAACGGTATTTAAATAATGTTGGACACTATATTTAGTTGAAAGTATAGTAGTAACAACCTCGTCCACCATATAGTCGACAAAATGGCCAAAAACTTCACCACACATAGGATGTAGAGATTTTATTATTACGGAGAGAGAGAATTTTTCAAAATACACTAAGTTGATTATACATTTATTTGAGAGTCGGAATATTCTTTAGTAGGTACCCATACTGCAATATTAAATCCAAGGAGTTGGGCCATATCTTAAAGTTTGGTATGTACTATATCTTAGTTCGAGTTTAGATACGACAAAATGGTATTTAAATGATGTTGGACACTATATTTAGTTAAAAGTACAGTAGTAACAACCTCGTCCACCATGTAGTCAACAAAATGGCCAAAAACTTCACCACACATAGGATGTAGAGATTTTATTATTACGGAGAGAGAGAGAGAGAGAGAGAGAGAGAGAGAGAGAGAGAGAGAGAGAGAGAGAGAGAGAGAGAGAGAGAGAGAGAGAAGCGCCCAAAAAAAATGTTATTCTTATGAACTCCGCTTGGGAGACAATGAGGAATCTTGAAAATGTATATAATAGGCTGGTTATTTAGTCCAATAGAAGTAAAACCACTCCATAAATTACCCTAAATCCAAAAATTCTCATTCAGTTATTTTACAAAAACAACCATCCAAACCCTTTCACCATCAAATCCTTCTTCCTCCCAAGACGGCAGCCAACGCCGTCCTTCTTTATTGACCATCTAACCCTCAGCGGCATTTAGCTTCGACCCCAGTCCATCCACCTCTATTCCGTGCATGTGTCTCCGTCGCCAGCAGCCAACAGCTCAGACGGACGCCTCTTTTCCGTTGCGGGTCTCCGTGTCATCCGCCGGCCACTGCATGGAGGTAGGCCATCGTTGTTCCGGTCGTGCATCCTTGGTGCCTAGCTCGCCGCTCTCTCCCACACCTGTACCCATCCTGGTGGTAGCGTCCTGCCTCTGCCGCCCTAGCATTGTAGATCGCCGCACTCATGGACGCTGAACAGCTCAGCCCCCTTGCTGTAACGACACCCATCCCCAGCCATTGTCGACCTGCTACCAAAGGTTAGTTGCTGAATATGTTTAATTGATAAATTTGGTTTTACTTGTAACTAGATGTTCATGCCAAGAATTTGTTTTCTTTCTTCTTTAAGACCTCTGATTTAATTCTACTCTTTTTCACAATATAGTCTTCGTCGACTCTCTCCACCCCGCAAATATGATGGATGTTCAATTTACTAGGTATGTAGATGATTATTTTAATTCTTAATTAGATGGTTATTTTGTTCGATTCAGTTTAAGTATATACAATTAACAATTGTTGGATAGTCATTTCACTAGGTAGTGTAACACTCTACCATATAGAGCTTTACACCTAGAATGTAAAACAGAGGTGGAGAGACGCTACGACTTCTAAAAGAAAGAATTTATATACATAATATAATGAAAAAAATTTATAGCTAGGAGCCTTTGAAGAAAAATTCAAATAAAAAATGGTAAAACGAAAAAGTGCAACACTCACACTACGTAAACGATAAACGAAAAATATAAGAGAAGTAAATATAGGTATAACCGAAAGAGAGTTCCAAGGTACAAATATCAAAACTCAAGACTCGGATCATGAAGATAAACCGGCTTGAGCACATAAGTATATAACATATATATAAGAGAACCCCAAAATAAGCCCACAATACAGAGTTATAGAACCTATTTCTCCAAAATAACCTCTAAGAGGAAGTTAATACATCAAATACATAAGCAGTGGAGATAAAAGTATCTACATATATACATACATCCAAAATAAAGTCCCAAAGACAATGATCTCTGCTATCAGAAGCTTCCAGTATGCCTCAGCGAGGTGCCTCACGTCCTGCATTTGAAAACCACAAAATATGTATGAGATGAGAACCGGAGGTTCTCAACATGATAATGGTGCCCACATAACTAACATATAAGGTCCCGGAAAAGCCAAAGGTGACCCTAGAACTTCTGACAATAGATTAAAACTTAAAACTAACATTTAAATCCATAAACAGTGTGAGGTATCTAAGGCTTCTTGGTTCCATCTCAAATTCTAACTTAACCCCTAAGCTCATCATCCCTTTCTCTAATCCTCCGAAACACCGATGCACAGACAAACAAAGCAAACAAGGCAAGCACAAGTAGATATTCAAATATAGCAAATATAACAATTAAGCATAGATATTCAAGTAAGCAAACACAAGTAGTGCAAAACCAAACAAGTCACATAAATGCATATGATGCATGTATTTTCTACTGGCCATGAGCTCACGTGTCGGTTACTTTGCCCGAACCTGACACATTCGGTAGCTAACCCAGATATCATCCTCTTGAAAATCGGTGGGCGGTACACCACCACGAACCTCGCAAGATCTTCAATTGGAAAAACAATACACACATGTGGGGGTAAACCACCACGAACCCCACAAAGCATTTTCATTTAAAAACATGTGGGCGGTAAACCACCACGAACCTTGCCAGGTCAAGCTCAAAAGGATTTCATTTTCAAATTCATTATAAATCATTCATTCATATACATAACACATTTACACACTTCTCATTCATAATTCACCACTGCTCAAACATTCTTCATCTCCAAGTTACCACTTCTCTCCACCTTCTTCTCACAACTCAACATATAACTAAGGTTTAGGGGCTAAAAGAGTGAAAATAGAGGTTTAGAAGTTCAAAATTACATTTTAAAACACAAAATTTATATTTGCTAAAACAGAGGAGTGCGTTTGGCCCATCATGCATACGCATATACATGCCCACATATGCATACATGCCAGGCAGAGATGACCCTTCGCGTATGGAGGGGTTCGCGTATGCATACGGTGCAGATCAGTAAAAAATGGCTAAGTCTACAGAATTTCAGCTTTACATACCGAACTTCTGACGCGCATAACTTCCTCGTTTTAAAACATTTTTCATCCGTTCTTCGAATGGCGTAAACTTCACAGACCCAATTTTCATATGAAATAAGTTTAAAACAATTTAGGATTCCGGAAGCTGAGTTATAGCTCGCCGAAGTTCGGCCAAAAAATTAACTTTTCACAAAATTTTCACAAGATTTCTAAACCTCAATTTTCATAACACTTCAATTCCATCCCTTTCTAAACTTACCAAACCACATCAACCCAAGCCCCAACATTACTCAATATACCAATTTTACAAGTATGGTCACTTCCACACAATAATTCATTCTCAACAATAACATAATCCATACCAACAACTTACATATACGTATATATATACATCATTAACACCATCAACTTTCTCATACCAAATGACAACTACTTAACCAATCCACATTCAATTCAACACAATATACTACAAAATACATCACCATTATCATATTCAAGTCCAATATACATCACCACCAATATCATTATCATAATTATGATTGTTCAACACACACTCAAGGTTAGTTCTCATCATTCACATCTTCCAATTCCAACAATCAAAATCATGCAACACAAATAATGAATACCATCATTCCTCACCCAAGTTCAAGATACTCAACATTTACTTTAAGGTCACTAACCACTAATCATACATACATGCTTCAACCTATTTTATGGTTATCTAACCCATGTTTTCACAAGATATTATATTTTAGTTATGAGAAACCAAAACCATACCTTTGCCGATTCCTCGGTAAACCCAGAACACCTCTCTTATATACCACACCCCAAGCTTTGAAATCTCATCTCCTTTCCAAGCAAAACCTAGCCTCTAAGGCTTGATCACAAGCTTGCAAATTCTCAAATCGACTCCAATCAACAACCAATTTTAATCTAACAACACAATTATCATCACAATCAATGTAAAGCTCACTAAATCAACATTTCAAAAGAATCTGAGGGTACTTACCTGATCCATCGCTCCAATGAGCAAAACCCGACAATACCCGCAAGTTAATTCGAACCTAAACACCGAAATTAAACAAAATTCAACATAGATACTCATTGAATATCAAAATTTGGGGAGGAGAGTTCTAAAACTAAGAAGTGGGTTCCATACCTAATCAAGGACTGGTCTTTATAGAGCTCGACGCTGTGGTCGCGTCGTCACAAACGGTGCGGCGATCGGAGCTCCGGATTGAAAGTTACGATGAATTGAAAATTGAAAAGGGGTTAGGTTTTGTTGGCTTCTTCAATCTCTCTTCTCAGCGCTGAAAAGGGAACAATGAATGGAAAATTGGCTGAAGTGAAGTGTTATATATGTTGGACCTTGGGCTCGGTCCAACCGGTTTGGCTCGTTTGGCCTAATATTGGGTCAAATTCTTTAAAATTAGTATTAAAGTTCTTATTTTAATTAGTTCTACCTCATTAAAATATAAAATCCCATTTTCTAATTTTTTTTAATTAATAATTAATTTATTAGCTAATTTTTTTACTAATTTTGCAGGTTTTACAGGTAGCCAAATGATTATTTTAATAACTACGTGGATGGTTGTTTGATGACGATCCCACAACGGTGACGGGGGAGGGGATTACAGGGGTGGCTCCTGGCTGGCAAGGAAGAGTGATTTGGGAGTGAAATATCTGAAGAAGTTAAATCACATGCGGAGAGGGGGAGGGGTTTGCAGTATACGTAACTGCCGCTGTTGTAAATCCTTATTTTTTTTTAATTCAAAGTGAGAAATTATTAAAAATTAATTAAATTAATTATTATCTTATCTTAATTTCCTTTTTTACTCCTATTATACACATTTACACTAAACTTAATATCTCCCTATATTTTTTCTATTCTTATTTTCTTTAGCTATCTCTGCATTCTTTCATTAGGTATTAAAGTTACAATTTGGTATTAAGAAAATAAAAATTTTAATATTATTCATGTGGATTACTTGTTAGTAAAGGCTTGATGATATTTTAATTTTTACCTTAATGATTGTGTTATTTTTAATGTTAACATGGACTCAATTTTGTAATTTTAAATATTATTATACGTGTTTTTAAAATATTTAAAAGAGGGCGGTACAGATGATCTCAAGGATTATAGGCCAATCAGTATTATTGGTTGCATTTATTACAAGGTCATTTCAAAGATTTTAACTAGTAGAATGTCTGATTTGATGTCGTCTCTAGTTGGAGAGGTGCAGATTGCTTTTGTGAGTAGAAGAAAAATAGTCGATGGAGCACTAATAGAATATGAAGTTGTTTACTGGGTGAAAAAGAAGAAGTGTTCAACGTGGTTAATAAAGCTAGACTTTCAAAAGGTGTATGATCATGTGAGATGAAAATTTGTTGATGTGGTGCTCAAAACTATTGGATTTGGTCAGATATGAAAATCTTGGATATAAACATGTTTCTCTACAACAAGTATGTCTATCCTGGTGAATGACGCTCCTAGGAAGCTTTTTAAACTCCAAAAAGGGTTTTACGACAAAGTGATCTACTTGTCCTTTCTTATTTGTCCTAGTGGGTGAAGTGTTAGATGGGCTTTTAATAAGATTAAAGTTGATGGTGCTGTTGAAATCACTAGTAGTCGATAAATATCAATTTGAGCTGTCGCATTCGCAATTTGCTGACGACAAGATTCTTTCCTATCCCTATGATGATTACTCAATTAGAAATTATAAGAAAGTGCTGATGGAATTTGAACTCATGTCTGGGTTGAAAGTAAATTATGATAAGTCTCTCTTAATTAGTTTGAATTGTGGAGAAAAAGAGATTGTTAAGGTATACTCTATTTTGGGGTGTAAGAAAGCAAAGCTCTCTATCTGCTATCTTAATTTTCCATTATGCACTAATTCAAATAGAGTTAATACTTGGTGTCTAGTAATCAAGAAAATAAAAGACAGGCTAAGTGGTTGCAAGGGCAAGTTTTTATCAAAGGCAAGCAAATTGGTCTTCATAAAGGCAGTGTTCAATAATCTTTCGATGTACTACTTGAGCATATTCAAAATATTAAAAAAAAAACCAATAGCAAAAATAGTCTCCATGCAAGCGAGATTCTTTTGCGGAAAGTCGGATGGGAGTAAAGTGTTAGTTTTTCTCTCTTTTGTGAGGCCCAAACCCAACTTTTTGGGGTGTATTCTTGCATTCTAGTGTTACAACCCTAATTTAGATTTTGGAGGTTATTGAGAGGTAGATAGTATGGCCACCAAAGAGAGAAAGAAGAAGAAAAACAGAATTTTTGTTTTTATGCAAAGCAGTAAATTTTAAAAGGCAGTTTCTCATTTTTTCATCGTTGGATCGGCTTCAAATTTTAACTACATATTCCTATCATCTTGTTCTTCATTCAGGTTGGTGAAGATGTTGATTGGAGATTTGCAGTGGCAGAAATTGGCTTCGCAAGAGAGATATTAGGTTTCCCATTTTTACACAGAGCAGCAATCTTTGAACGGCAATTTCTCATTCTTTCACTGTTGGATCGACATCAGCAATCTTTGGACTGTAGATTTTGCACATCTTATTCTTCATTATGAACGGTGGAGATTATAATTGGAGGTCTGAAGAGGGAGAAATTGCCTTCGACATCAACTCTATTTTTGGGGGTATATTTCATCTTCTTGCTTCTCATTTGAATGCTTTGGTATTTTGATATTTTGGCTGGTTATATGCATATTTTTGTGCTTTGTTTGAGACTCTCGTGTACCTCATTTGAATATAGTAGAGCTATTTCATTGGTCTGGACGACCCGTGATTTTTACCTCTCACATTGAGATGATTTTTCACGTTAAAATCTCGGTGTGTTCTTGTTATTGCTTTACTTGCTATATTTGCTTGTTATAGTTGCTGCCATATTGTGTTGTGAGTACTTCCATATTATTCTTGTGTTTGATATTTGTGTTGTTTCCGCTGCTAGGCTCTTTCATACTGGTATCAGAGCTTGTTGGTATTTTTTTGGGCTTGTGATTTAGTGAACAATGGAAGCTACTACTAATACTAGTAGGATGGTCACTCTTAATGGTCCTAATTATTATTTGTGGAAGTCAAAAATGGAAGATTTGCTTTATGTCAAGAATTTTCATCAACCAGTTTTTGGTACAGAGAAGCCTAATGATAAATCTGATGATGATTGGACTTTGTTGCATAGACAAGTTTGTGAATATATTAGGTAGTGGGTTGACGATAATGTGTTGAACCATATTGTTGGAGAGACACATGCTCGGACTCTTTGGATTAAGCTTGAACAGTTGTATGCTCGGAAAGCTGGGAATAACAAGATGTTTTTGATCAAGAAGTTATTGTCTTTGAAGTATACAGATGGGACATCAATGACAGATCACTTGAATAATTTCTAAGGAATTATGAATCAGTTATCTTCCATGGGTATCAAGTTTGATGAAGAGGTTCAAGGATTGTTACTTCTTAGCTCCTTACCAGATACGTGGGAAATTCTCAGAATGTCATTGTCTAATTCTGCTCCTGATGGTGTAATCTCTATGGATCTTGCCAAGAGTAGTGTTTTGAATGAAGAGATGAAAAGAAAGTCATAAGGTACATCGACTACACATTCAGATGTTCTTGTTTCTGAGTCTAGGGGGAGAAACAAAAGTCAAGGTCCTAAAAGTAGAGATCAAAGCACAAACAAGTCTCGAAGAAAGTATAAGAATATTGAGTGTCATCATTGTGGTCAAAAGGGACATGTGAAGAAATTTTGTTGGCAGCTAAAGAAGGAGAAAGCCAAGGCAAGTAAAGACAAGAGCACAAATAAAGATGATGGTAGCAACGAAGACAAGGTTAATGTAACTCATGATGATTTTCTTGTTGTTGAGGAGTTTGAATCTGTTAACCTTATTGATAACAGCACTAGCTGGGTGATTGATAGTGGTGGTTCTATTCATGTTACATCTTGGAGGGATTTGTTTACGTATTATACTCCTGGTGATTTTGGTGATGTGAAAATGGCTCATCAAGGTGTTGCAAAATGTGCCAGTGTTGGACAGGTTTGCTTAGAAACCTCCAATGGTACCAAGTTGACTTTGAAGCATGTGAAGCATGTTCCAGATATTCGGTTGAACTTACTTTCTGTTGGTAAGTTGTGTGATGAAGACTTGGATAGCTCATTTTCTCGTGATAGTTGGAAGCTCACTAAGGGTTCCATGGTTGTTTCTAGAGGTACACGACACTCTACTCTTTATTTAACTCAAGCAAAGATTGTGAAAGATGTTGTTAATGCTGCTGAGTTTG
Organism: Arachis ipaensis; assembly: GCF_059453495.1. Lineage (NCBI taxonomy): Eukaryota > Viridiplantae > Streptophyta > Magnoliopsida > Fabales > Fabaceae > Arachis > Arachis ipaensis. The sequence goes on from NC_142437.1 coordinate 107,728,330, forward strand.
TTGATAAAACTGATTTATGGCAGAAGAGATTATGTCATATGAGTGAGAAAGGCATGAATATGTTATCCAAGAAGAATCTTTTATCTGGTTGCAAGGTTGCTTTGCAAAAGTGCAACCATTGTTTTGCTGGAAAACAAAACAGGGTTTCTTTTAAGAGCCATCCACCTTCAAGGAAGCCGGAGATACTTGCCTTGGTGCATTCTGATGTATGTGGACCGATGAAAACAATAACACTTGGAGGGTACGGTCTATCTATTTTGTAACCTTTATTGATGACCATTCTAGGAAATTATGGGTTTACACTTTGAAGACCAAAGATCAAGTTTTAAATGTGTTCAAGCAATTTCAAGCTTCTGTTGAAAGAGAAACTGGGAAGAAATTGAAATGCATTCGTACTGACAATGGTGGTGAGTACTTAGGTCCATTTGATGCTTATTGTAAAGAGCATGGTATGAGACATTAGAAGACTCCTCCGAAAACTCCTCAGTTGAATGGCTTGGCTGAAAGGATGAACAGAACACTGGTTGAAAGAGTTAGATGCTTATTGTCACAGTCTAGATTGACAAAATCCTTTTGGGGTGAAGCTTTGAACACTGTTGTTCATGTCTTGAACCGGACACCATGTGTTCCTTTGCAATTTGAAGTGCCAGAGAAGGTATGGTCAGGTAAAGATGTTTCTTATTATCATTTAAGAGTCTTTGGATGTAAAGATTTTGTTCATATTCCCAAAGTTGAGAGATCTAAGCTTGATGTAAAAACTAGGCAATGTATTTTTGTTGGCTATGGCATAGATGAGTTTGGTTACAAGTTTTATGATCCTGTTAGCAAGAAGGTGATTCGGAGTAGAGATGTTGTCTTTGTTGAAGACCAAACATTGAAAGATGTTGATAATGCGGAGAAGCCAATGGTTCAGCCTAGTGATGATTTTTCTGACTTGGATATTACTCCCTCTATGCCTATGGTAGAAGATGATAGAGTTGAAGTTCAAAATAATGAGCATGATACAAGTGCAGGTGAAGATGGAACAGTTGATCCGATACTTGATGAAGTTGGTGATGATGATCAAGATGAAGAACCAGCTTTAGAAATTCCTGTAAATGTACTTAGAAGGTCTACAAGAGAGAGAAAGCCTTCGTCAAGATATTCTCCACATGAGTTTATTTTGTTGACTGATGGGAGAGAACCTGAATGCTTTGGAGAGGCTGTTGAAGATGAAAGCAAAGCTCAATAGCTTGAAGCTATGCAAGAAGAAATAAAGTCCTTACTTGAGAATGATACCTATGAGTTGGTGAAGCTACCGAAGGGTATGCGAGTTTTGAAGAACAAATGGGTATTCAGAATCAAGAATGAAGAACACAATTCTAAGCCTCGGTATAAAGCCACATTGGTTGTTAGAAGCTTTATCCAGAGAAAAGGTGTTAATTATGAGGAGATCTTTTCTCCTATTGTGAGGATGTCATCCATTCGTGCTGTGCTTGGATTAGTAGCATCTCTTGATTTGGAGATTGAGCAAATAGATGTGAAGACAGCTTTTCTTCATGATGATTTAGATAAGGAGATTTACATGGAGCAACCGGAGGGCTTTGTTGTTAAAGGAAAGGAAGATTTTGTGTGCAAGGTTAAGAAGAGTCTTTATGGGTAGAAGCAAGCTCCAAGACAGTGGTACAAGAAGTTTGAATCTGTTATGGGGGAGCATGGTTACCGTAAGACAACTTCAGATCATTGTGTATTTGTGCAAAAATTTTTTGATGATGATTTTATCATTCTTTTGCTTTATGTGGATGATATTTTAATTGTGGGCAAGAATGCTTTGAGGATTAATGAGTTGAAGAAACAGTTGAGCAAGTTCTTTGCTGTGAAGGACTTGGGTCCTACCAAACAGATTTTGGACATGACTATTACTCGTTATAGAGATTCCAAGAAGCTTTATTTGTCACAGGAGAAGTACATAAAGAAGGTGCTTCAAAAGTTTGGCATGAATGATGCCAAATGTGTTGCTAGTTCTTTTGCTCCTTATTTTAAGTTGAGTACCAAGCAGTGTCCAACCACTGATGAGGAGAAACAAGCAATGGATGAAATTCCTTATGCCTCAGCTGTTGGAAGTTTGATGTATGCTATGGTGTGTACTAGACAAAACATTGCTCATGCGGTTGGTACTGTGAGTCGTTTTCTCTCTAATCCAAGTAAAGAACATTGGAATGCTGTTAAATGGATTATGAGATATCTCAAAGGTACAACTAACTTGAGTTTGAGTTTTGGTGGTGAGAAACCTTTGCTAGTTGGCTTTACTGATGCAGACATGGCAGGAGATATTGATTCTCGAAAGTCTACTTCAGGTTATTTGGTCAAGTTTGCAGGGGGAGCTATTTCATGGCAGTCAAGGCTACAGAAGTGTGTTGCACTTTCTACCACAGAGGCAGAGTTTATTGCAGCAACTGAAGCATGTAAATATTTTTATGAATGAAGAAGTTTCTTGTAGCACTTGGTTTTAAGCAAGACCGTTATGTGTTGTTGTGTGATAGCCAAAGTGCTATTCATCTTGCCAAGAATTGTACGTTTCATGCAAGATCTAAACATATTGATGTTAGGTATCACTGGATATGGGATGTGTTAGATTCCAAATTGTTGGAACTTGAGAAATTTCACACTGATGACAATGGTGCTGATATGATGACAAAAGCATTATCAAGAGATAAGCTTGAAACATGTTGTTTGATCGCCGGAATGGCGAGGGCCTCCACCTAGTTAAGAAGGGAGAGATTTGTTGGGTTTTTTCTCTCCTTTGTGAGGTCCAAACCCAACTTTTTGGGGGTGTATTCTTGCATCCTAGTATTACAACCCTAATTCAGATTTTGGGAGTTATTGAGAGGTAGAGAGTGTAGCCACCAAAGAGAGAAAGAAGAGGGAAAACAGAATTTTCGTTTTTATGCAAAGTAGTAAATTTCAAATGGCAGTTTCTCATTTGTTCACCGTTGGATCGGTTTGAAATTTTAACTGCATATTCATATCATCTTGTTCTTCATTATGGTTGGTGGAGATGTTGATTGGAGGTCTAAAGTGGGAGAAATTGGCTTCGCAAGAGAGAAATTAGGTTTTCCATTTTTACAGAGAGCAGCAATCTTTGAACCGCAACTTCTCATTCTTTCACCGTTGGATCGATGTTAAATTTGGACTGTAGATTCTTCACATCTTGTTCTTCATTCTAAACAGTGGAGATTTTAATTGGAGGTCTGAAGAGGGAGACATTGGCTTCGACAGCAGCTTTGTTTTTTGGGGTATATTTCATCTTCTTGCTTCTCATTTGAATGCTTTGGTGCTTTGATGTTTTGGCTGATTATATGCACGTTTTTGTGCTTTGTTTGAGACTCTCTTGTACCTCATTTGATTATAGTGGAGCTATTTCGTTGGTCTGGACAACCCGTGATTTTTACCTCTCACATTGAGAGGGTTTTCCACGTTAAAATCTCGGTGTGTTCTTGTTATTGCTTTACTTGCTATATTTGCTTGTTATAGTTGCTGCCATATTATGTTGTGAGTGCTTCCATATTATTCTTGTGTTGGATATTTATGTTGTTTTTGCTGCTAGGCTCTTTCATAGAGGACTTCCAGCAGTAAGAAGGGATATTATCCAAAAGCCAAAAAATCAAGAGAATTTAAGAACGAATAAAATTTTTAGCCTATATCTTAAAAACCAAAATCGTACTTAACCCTAAAATTTAACTAATAAATATATTTTGAGATTTTAATTTGTTGACCATTTTTGTCAAGGACTAATTAAGATAAGAGAACACATAATAACGGTTTGTATATACTAGGTAGATTTTTCATATATTTTAATTAACATATAGCAGCAGTAAACAAGAAAAACTTAACTATAAATTACAAAATTATAAGTCACATATCTCTTCAAAATATAGTCTCTAATTAGATTATAAGTGTGAAATAATCTTTATTCCTTTAGTTAATTTTTTATATTTAATTAAGCTAATTTAATCTAAATTTTAGTACACAGTAATATTATAACTATTTTACATTGTGTCTAAAATTATTAATTAAATTAATTATATTTTTTGTTAAAGAATAATTTATATCTATTATTTTGTTTTCTATAATAAACTTTTGTGACCAAAATTTTAAAAAAATTATCTTTAACTAGCTACAAAAAAAAAAAAAAAAAACTATCATAAAAATTTTTCTTAATATAAAGAGAAAATATATTTGTATATAGTTGTTGATTGTTACTTCAAATCAAAAGGAAAGTTATGAAAAAGAGAGCATTAAGATTATAACAAACCCCAAAAGAGAAAATGATCATGAATAATCTTACAGTTTTTCTCTAGATATCAACGTGTGTAACAAATTTGATAAGCAAATACTAGAAACTTCGGTGAATAAAAAAGAGTTAATATCCTATTTTTTAAATAAAACAAGTTTTGCAAATATAATATTGTGCTTTTTCATCTTCAGTTATGAAATAAACATATTCACGAATCTTTATCATGTAAACTAACGTGTGGGAACACAGTCCAACTTTTTAAAATACATGAAAGTATTAAATAAATGACAGGTAAAAATGCCTAGTAATTAGGTTGGTAAAAAAATCATATTTTATCAAAATGCAACTTTTGTATTTCTATTATTGACGTGTGTGGCTTTGGTTAGTAACCTATAAAACACTTGCCTTGTTTAAAACACTTGCTTTGTTTTCATGTGACCTGAAAACTATAAATTCAAGTCGTTAAATTATTTATATTATTTTTTATTGCCTTTTTTTTTCGAATGTTGTGTTGATGCAAAATGAATGAGTACTGAATTTCTGTTTTAAGAGTACAGCTATCAGATGGTAGGTCCGAATTTTAATAATATTATTATTATAAAAAATATTATTTATACATTAAAATCAGTTATTAAAATTAATTACTAATATATATTTGTGTATAAATATATATGTAGTTTAATTTATTTTCAATGTCTATTTATATTTTAATATATATTTTATACTGTGATGACTTTGGTAGCTAATTTTAATATATACTTAACATAATCCTATTATTATTAGTGTGGAATTTACCAAATAAATTTTTATCTATAAAAAATCAAATAAATAAAAAAACAAAATACTAATGGTTTGTCACCGCCACCCGTATCTCTTGTTCTCTACTTCTGCTGTTGCTATTTGCTTTTCCAACCTTTGTGAATGGGGTATAGTAACACTACCCCCTCCCCAAATTTATAATGCTTGCACCTATATACATATAGTAGTTTTGGTCCCACACCCACTAAACTAAAAGTTGAAAGGCCCAAATTAAAGAAGCAAAAAATAATTAAAATTTGGTACATGAAAAAGTTTCTCCATGATAAATGACAAAATCTCCACTTTCCCTTTGGTAAAGAAGCAACTTTTCTTGCAAATTGTCTATCATCAAAGCACTTCTACTACTAACTCCTACACTTCTACTTTATTCTAACATTTTTATGTATACGTTAATTTATGGGGAGAAACTCTTAGACTAAAGTTATTGGAAAAATTTCAAATATATTTAGAACATCAGTGTTCTAAGTGTTCTAATTGTTTTAATTGTTGATTTTAATTAATATATATTATATATATTTTATAATTTAAATCAATAATTAAAATAATTAGAATACTAGTGTTTTAAGTACACTAAGAATTCTTCCAAAATTATGTACATTGACTAAGTATATATCGATTTCAAAAGAACAGATACGTTCAGTATTTGTAAAAATATTTTGACACTCACATAAAATTAAATAAGAAATCAATTGTTTAAAGTATTCTAAATAAATCATGTATTTTTTTTGTTAGAGTTTTTTTCTTTATAAATTAAGATGTATATCAATTTAAATGTAGTATGGTACCGTTAGATTGTTAACCTAATTTTTATTAACAGAAAATAAAAGAATGTTAAAGAAATAATCACACGTACTTCAAAAATGTACTATGGTACCGTTAGATTGTTCTTTTATTTGTTTATTTGTTTGTGTATTTTTAGAAATTTTATAAAGGAGAAGAACAAAAAAAATATAACACAAAAAATAATGATGATAATAAAAAATGTATCGAAATTAATTATATAAAATATGAAAATAAAATATAAATAACACCAAAATTTGTTATATAAAATACTGAAATTTTACTACGATAAAAACATAATTTGACTTAATTTTCATGTCACATTGTAAGATGCTTTGTTATCTAGAACTTAGGAATATACAATTCAATTTTAAAATAAATTTATTTAGATCAAATACTTAATTTTTTAAGTAAAACAAAAGAAGATATAAACAAAATTATATCAATAATAAAATATGAAAATAAAGAACATATTAGGAGAAAGAAAAAGAAGATAAAATATGAAAAAAAAGTAATAAAAAAGAAAATATGTTAGAAGAAATTTTAGTGTAATAATTGAAAATTTTCAGTGCTATTTCTATTTCTGATCAATTCTAATTAAATAAGAAATTTCGTGTGACACCATTAAAAAATTTTAATATCAAAATTTAGAAATTTTCTTAGTCAAACTTAAAAATCTTTGGTACTATTTTTTTTAAATAAATTATGCACAATTCAAAATTTTTATCTTTTTCTCCTTCATCGTCGTGGTTAGAATATAATTAAGATCAATTAGAATTATTTAGTATATCTGAATATTTATTATAGGAAATTACGTCTTTATTATTATGATTCTCTTAGTACCTATAAAATCTGAATATTTAGTATATCTGAATATTTATTATAGAATATTAAATAATTCTAATTGATCCTAATTATATTCTAACAATGATGATGAAAAAGAAGAGAAAGATAAAAATTTTGAATTGTGCAAAGAGGATAACATGGCTCTAATACCATGTTAGAAACAAGAGACCAAACTGGAGAAAAGATTTATGTATTATTGAGTATTTAAGTTGTCTATTCATGTTGTGTGGAATGATACAATATAGAAGAGTATTTACAGATGTTAAGAGAATCATAATAATAAAGACATAATCTCCTATAATAAATATTCAGATATACTAAATAATACTAATTGATCCTAATTATATTCTAATAATTGTCATTATTTTCTTTTTTTTTTTTGTTTTTTTCTTCATATTTTCTTTCTTGTTTAACATTTTCATAATTTTGTTACTCTCTTAAAAAGAGCAAAAACAAAACAAAGAAAAAAATTATAATAATACCAGGAGAAGGAAGAGGATAACAAAAAATAAAAAGTAGCAATAATAGTAACAATAGAAAATTATTAGGAAGAAAAAATGCACAAAAAAAAGAAACACAAAAAAAGAAGCGCGTGGTTTATACCTAGTTTATATATATGAGTAATTTTTATTGAATTTAAACTAATTTAATCAAATTTAATTAATAAAAATACTTAGATGCGTAGTAAAATTCTTAACTATATAAGATAACAAAAACAAATTTCATATGTTCTTCGAAGAAGTAAAAACAACGGTACAAGTTTTTTCATTTTTGTGTTGGTGTTCTAACCTAACTATTAAATGCAACATGTGTCAATATGTGATTTTGTTAAGCCTCCGCATACCCTCTCCCTAGAGGAAATAATTAAGTACAATTTTTTATAGGGAGATTCTGATTCCCATGTTGAAGGCCAGTGGAGAAAAATTAAGATTTGGTATATTCTTAAAGAACATATTAAATGTTTATTTAAAACACATTAATATTTAAAACACATTAAATAATATTTATTTATTTGAGAATAAGAAAAGTTAAGTTCAATAATCTAAGCCCATAATATTCGAATGGTAAATAATATGGCTCTACTTTAAAATAACTTCCCAAAATTTAAATTTTATTTGTAAAATTCGTCCGAAATCAGTTCATTATTAAACTTTGGAGACGAAAAACTAAGAAAGAAGAAAATAAAGGAAATAAAAATAAAGAGAGAAAAAGAAAATGAAAAGAATTGTTTAATAATGGAGTATGCTGCTTTATATTAATTAATTAACAAAAGAGGTGGTTGGGGAACACCATGACATGCTAAAAGCTGAATTTGTGAGCTGTGATATGTTTGATTTGCGTAGGCAATAAAAACAGGATGGTGGTCTCTGCTATTCTTTACTTATTTTGTCTTTCTTTTTCTGGTAGATTTCTTCATTCAATTTCAATTATAATATATTAGTCATCTACTCGAGTTAGTTAATTATGCTTCAACACCAAAATGACAACTCTAGCATCTCAACTAACAACTTTCCGCATATAAATAAAGTTTTTTTTGTTAACATATCAATTTTTTTAGGTCAACAATCAAACAATAAATTAATAAATAAATAAAAATTAAAAAAAGAAAAGAAAATTTTTAAAAATATTAGCTAAAAAACATTGAGCGTCATTCTTTTCATGAATCGAATTATGTCTCATTTTTTCTGATTTTAAATCCAATTCAAAAAATAATTTGATTGATGAGTATACTGCTGAGTTATATCAGGTTAACCTTTATTTTTTATGTAGCATATGAAAATTTAAAATATATATTGTTACAGCTCACTGGTCCAGCACTCATATTGAGCTTAATGGATGTCTTGATCCAACGAACACGTTCAGAATTAAGATGGTATCCCACTAAAATGAGAGAGAATCATGAGAAGATTCCAAAAGAATCTTACCACAAAAGACTATACCCAAGAGGTATCTTCTTTAGCTTTAATTTTTTCATCTCATGAACTTTGAGATGACTTAACCATTGGAATCTTTATAGGTACACTCTCTCCATTCGATTCTAAGTCGACAAGGTTATATTTGTTTCTGAAAATAGAATAAGACAAGACATTGAGAATAAGATATAAATGACAGAAATACAAAATTTAACATATAAAAATTTAAAATATATAATTATGAACCACTGGTCCAACACTCACATTGGGCTTAATGCACGTCTTGATCCAACGAACACGTTTAGAATTAATAAGCTATATCTTACATAGCATAATCTCTCCCTCTCCACCTAAAGGTCTCGGATTTGAGTCCTATCGATTACAATCGAGTAGAAAAAAAAAACTAGTAAGTGTGTAAGTGTATTGTGTGGTACCTAAGATTGAAAATAGTTGTTCAATTCATCTGTAGTACTTAAGATTGGGAATTGTCCAATCCACCTGACAAAAAAAAATTAAGATGGTATTCCATTAAAATAAGAGAATCATGAGAAAATTCTAAAAGAATCTTACCACAAAATACTATACCCAAAACGTATCTTCTTTAGCCCTAATCTATGCTTTCTCATGAACTTTGAAATGACTTAATTATTGAAATCTTTGATTCTTTGTAGGCACACTCTCTTCATCCGACTCCAAATCGACAATTAATTGGTGGCTTCCCAACCTATTCATCATCCCACATTGTAAGTAGTTCTTAAACAGAATATATATATATTGATTGAGACAATGAGACAATTAATTGATAAATTTATATTTATAATCTAAATTGAATTAGATTGGAATTATCTTAAGTTATATTGAATTAGTCCATGTTAATTCAAATACAAGATAAAATAAAGGAAAAGTCACCTAATATTTTTCTTTTAAAAATACTAACATTATTTATAAACACAAACATATTGACAAACAAGACAAAAAGAGTTGTTCGAGAGAGATGAATTTGATAAAACAAATTGTAGATACTAAAAAATAGTTGCAAACTCAATTCTCTTTGTTAACAAAAATAGAATAACACATATAAATAACATTGTTGACAAGACAAGTTGAAGAAAGTCGTGTGCAATATCACCTATCCTCACAAGATGTTAGTGTAATTTACACATGGTGTTTAAAAAGCTTTATGTATGAAAAGTTGTTAGTAAAGATCAAAATTTGGGAAAAGAAATTAAAGCGGGAGAATTTTTATGAGAAAGTATAAGGAGGAATTTTTAGTTAGTTAATATTAGTTAATTTTATAATTTTAAAATTTTTTATTTTTTTTTATGAAGAATTTAGAATTTAAGATTTAGAATTTTAGGATATAAAATTTAAGATAAATAAAATAATTAAAAAAAATGACTGATATTAGTTAAAAAAAATTATTATTATTATTATTTATTTTTATTTTATTTGTTGGGGGAGAGTTCGTTCTTCTCTTTTTTAGTTGATTTTTTTTTTGGCCTTGCCTTTTTAGTTGATTCTAAATAGTACGCAAGTTGGCACACATGGATGAGAGTCTGTATTTCTTATATAACCAACTCTTCTAAGTTCGATAGAATGAGAATGAAACTTGCTTACTTAGGAATGTCGTTCATTTTATGTCTTTGCAGTATCCGAGGGATTAGTCATTGGGATTCCGTCCTGAAAGATGACCTGGTTCAAACCAAAAAAGGAATAAAATGTGTGTAGAAGATGCAGGTTTTAGTAAAATCGTACAGTTTGCTAACTAGGTATGGACTTGGTTCTCATTTTTGGGCCTCATGTTTTTGTGTTCATGTTGACAGAAACACAGAAACAAAGGTAGTATCCCTTGACCAAAAAAAAAAGTAGTATCCATATGACCAAAAAGAGGGTAGTATCCCCAAAAAAAAAAATAATAAATGGGAAATTAATATACCCTAGGATTTATAATGTACTGAATTTTCATTGGGTGTTCTCGTTCATAAATCATAATATAACACCTAGTTTGATTATAGTTCACCAAGAAATTGATAATTATATACCTTTTCGTGACTTTTCTTTTAATTTTGATTTTTTGTAATGAGACTGTTTCTGGACTTATTAACCATTCAGCAAAATTATATTAAACAAGGGCTTATCATATGCACCATACACCAAAAGCAGAAACCCAAAACCAAAGGCATATGGGCTTAATAATGAGTAATTAATTGCAAAAATAGCCTCCATTGTTATTTCTAGACTATCAAAAAAGAGTTTCATTAGTACATACATTCTGGCCTTTTGTTAATATACTTTAGGAGATTAATATGTGACCTATAAACTACCCAATATATATATATATATATATATATATATATGACATAAAATGACAAGATATTAAACTAACTTATGATTAGTTTACTTATTTATTTAAATAAATATTAAAAATTCGAATTTCGTGTATATGACAATCTATTATTCTAAAATAAGAATATTGCAATTGACATGAGATATGATATGATATAGGACACGCAGATAGACGAATTTTAATTTTTTGTAAAATATTAGAATACGTATATAAAAAATATAAAGTATTTTTTAAATAAATATTCATAATATTTTAATATTTTATTGATATTAAAATACAAATTAATATTTTAAATATTTTAATATATTTTTTAATTATATAAAATATTTAAAATATTATTTATTTTAATAAATAATATATATAATAAAATTACAAATACTTAAAATAAAACTATTTGTTATTTACTTATTTATTTATTCTTGCGAAACAGAAATATAGATACAATAATAAACATAGAAATCTGTGCGATTGTAAAAAGACACAAATAAAAACACAATGTTAAAACCAAAAGTTCTTGTCTTTTTATACATTTTAAAAATAAAGACGGTAAAAATCGAATTTGGAAACATCGTACCATTAGAGCACTGTCGTCAGCCAATAGATTATTACAAATAACTCTTTTGTATCATGATCTAAAATTTATCTATTTATAATATTTTCTAAAAAAAGAAAAAAATATATTTTCACACACCAAATTAAACCAAACTAAATGTATATATATATATATATATATATATATATATATATATATGTACGAGATGTCTCTGGTACGGTTTGAAGGGTGGATCGGGAACCTGCGAGCAGTGCTGGAGCCGGGTCGCTTGACTGGAGCAATGGGGGGGGTACCTGCAAAGACACTCCGACGCTCAAGTCAGAATGGATCTAAGAGGTAGAAAGTGTGTGGAATGAATGAATACCTGGAGGGGCCTGAGCCCTCTATTTATAGGTGGTGGAGGATATCTTATCTTATCTTGTTTGGTTAAGATAAGGGGGGCGTTTGAATTCGAAAGTCGGTTAGGAGTCTGAGAATGCCGTTTTCGGGCCTTCTAGAAGTGAGGAACGGGTCGGACCCGGGGAACCGGTGTTGGGTTCGTTCTTGGATCCGGGATGTTGGGCCGGATCCGTAACAGTTGCCCCCGCAGCGGGGGAGCGAACAAGGTCGGTCCGTCGCTTGAGAGGCGCGATGTCTGTCCGTGAGCTTCGGTTCGTCTCGGGAGTTCGTCTGTTTTCTGGGGGGGGGGGGGGAGGTCGGTGCCTTGGTTCCGGTTTTGCTGGGGGGCTCGTCTGACCGTTTTTTGGTTTGACGAGACTCCTCCGCTTCTGCCGTGTCTGTTGCGTTCTTCGATGCTTTATCAGTTTCTTTTTTCGAGGGAGGGTCATTAAATGTGAAGGGACGTTTTCCCTTTTCTGCCCCTACTAGTTTTAACTGTGCCTAGGGGTAATTGTGTCAGTTTTACCTCTTTCTTTGAAACCGTTTTGGATTTTTATTTCAGTTCCCTCGCTCACTTCCCTTTTCTTTTCCTTTTTCCATTCTCTTCTGAAGAATCTCTCTCTAATCAGAAAGTCCCTTCCTTTTTTAGTTTTTGGTTTTTGCTTGCTGCTCCTGCTTTTCAAGCTTCCTCAAGTGTTCTTCCTGCATTTCCAGGTTAGCGCGTTTCGTCTGTTCTTTTCCTGTTATTTTGTGAATGCTGCTCTGTTTTTTGCCATGCATTGTTCTGCCTGTTTTTAGTTTTGCGTTGAACTAGTCTCTTTTGGTTGGGGGGGGGGTTTGTTTGAGTTTTTGGAGGGGTCGAGCACCGCCGTATTCGTTCGGTGATGGCGGTGTACCGCCGCGTTGGTTTGGTAGTGGTGTGTAGGTTTCTGTTTTGCTTCTGTCTAGGGTTAGCAGGCTGATGGTGGTGCTCCTCCCTGTTTTAGGTATGCAACGGCGGAGAAATGAGGGTGTGAGGGCTCCAGTAGCCCCTTCCAGGGGGGTTCCCAATCGTTATGGTTGGGTGACTAGTGATGTATGGGGCGTTCCGTCGCGGATGACGGAGGGCGACCTTCAACGGCTCCGTGATCAGGGGGCCGTCTGTGGTGGCGGCGATGAGGAGGGGCGGTATGAGCTCGTCCTCCCGGATGCCGACGAGCGCGTTTGCTACTTGAATCTGCATTCTCCCACCGTTCCGGATTGGATGTGGGTTTACGAGTCGATGTTCACTCGGCTTGGCGTGCGACTTCCCTTCTCGCCGTTTGTTCAGGATCTGTTGAGTCGGTGTTCCGTGGCGCCGTCTCAACTTCACCCGAACAGCTGGGCTGCTGTGCGGTCGTTTGAGCTGGTGTGCCGGTATCCCGACCTTCCGGCTTCCGTTCCTGTTTTTCTTTTTCTTTTCTTATGCACTCTTCCGACTAAGGAGGGGAAGCATAAGAAGGGGTATATGTCCTTCCGGGCTCAGCCTCATCGCCGTATTTTTGGCTTATTTGAGGATTCTTTTCATGGCTTTAAATGGGAGTATTTTAAGGTGCGTCCCGTCCAGGGGCACCATCCATTCTGGCTGTCACCGGAGGGTGTTCGTCGGTTTCCGACATACTGGAATTTTCAGGCTGGTCCGTCGATTTTAACTAAGTTCACCTATAATGGCTTGTCCCAGGAGGATAAGGACGTTGCCAATATTTTGTGGCATTTATTTGGTGAGCGTCCGTTGAATCCTCGGGACGTTATGGGGGATCCCGAGGCTTGTCGGGCGTATATCGGTGTGTGCTTTGCCTCCTTTTTCCGATTTCGTATGTTATATTCTTGCTTTTTGTAATCTTTTTATTTTTTGTTTCTTTCAGTTGAGATGGCTGGTGGGCTGACTTCTCTGGCTAGGTTGAAGGCGGCGATGGGTCGGGAGGAGGGATCCTCGTCTCCTTCGACCCCTGTCTCCAATCCTGCCGTGGAATCTCAACCGGTTTCCCAGGAGGTGATTTCTTCGGCCGCTCGGGCAGAGGTTCCAGTTTCCCCTGGCCATGTGAACTCTCCTAAGGTTGTGGTAGTGTCGGCTGCTGAGGCTTCTCGGAAGAGAAAGAGGCCCGAGGACCCGAGCAGCGAGACTTTTGAGGAAGGTTTGGTGCCAAGTGTGATGGATCGTCGTTTTGATGCTCCGGGGTTTATTGATCAGCATTTGATGCCTGGTACGGAGCCTTATTTTGATGGCTGTGATGTCTCGTTCCAGGCCAAGTCGGTGTACCGTGCTCTCCTTCGCTCCGCTGTTGTTGTTCGGAAGGCTGAGCCTGTGATGGCTCAGGTTGGTTTGTTGGATAAGAAGCTTCGCCAATCTCAGGCCGAGGTGGCTAAGTTGAAGGAGGAGCTCGATGCTGCCGAGATTGCGAGGGGGAAGGCGGTGAAGTCTTCTGAGGAAGCTGGGGCGGAGATTCTCCGGCTTTCCGAGGTTGAGACTTCACTTCTTTCTCAGCTGGGCGAGGAGCGGCGTAAAGCTTCTGATGCGGGTTCCCGGGCTGCTGTACTTCTTGGTGAGATGGAGGCTCTGACTGCCGAGGTTGCTACATTGAAGAGGGAGAAAACTGAACTGTTGGCCGATGCTAAGGATGCCATTGCTGCTACTGAGGAGACGATGAAGGCGCAGGCCTTGGTGCTTGCTCCGGGAGTGGATGTGTCCGTGATGGGCGCATTCAAGACCGTTCGTGATGGCCGGATAGTCGACCTCGAGTAGCTTTATCTTTGTAATCTTTTGTTCTCCCGCTTTTTTAGACTTTGTTTTTTTTTGGATACATTTGGTTTGACCGTGGGCCGTGTAACCGTGACTCCGTAACTTTGGTTTTTCGTTTTTAACAATTTTTCGAGCCGTTCGGGCTCTTTTCGTAAAAAGCTATTCCGTTTAATTAATCTTTTTCCCGTGTTTGGGATGGATGGACCGTCGTGTGGTCGGGTTTATATGGATATCCGCGGGTTGGGCCTGGAGGGTGATCGGTCCTCCAGTCGTGGCCGTGTTTTTGTTCCGTACTTGGGACATTGTGTGAGTAAAAATAAAGAATTTAGGGATAGCTTTTGTAATGCGATTTTATTGATGGGTGGGCCTCGTTAAAACCCTCCGTTGTTGGCGGGAAAGAGTACCCGAGTTTGACACATAGACATAGTTTGTGAGATGTAAATGTA
Source organism: Arachis ipaensis (assembly GCF_059453495.1). NCBI lineage: Eukaryota > Viridiplantae > Streptophyta > Magnoliopsida > Fabales > Fabaceae > Arachis > Arachis ipaensis. Next base: position 107,743,446 of record NC_142437.1, read on the forward strand.
ATTTGTAAATAAGTGAAACGAAAGCGTAAAAGGAAATGGGGGAGGGGGAAATGGAGTCCTGAGTTGGTTTTAGGAGTAGTATCGCCGTAAGTTGGCGGCGTTCCACGTTCTCGGGACTTCGTTACCGTTAAGCCGTTCGAGCTTGTAGGCTCCTTTCCCGATTGCAGCTTTGATTCTATATGGCCCCTCCCAGTTGGGGGCGAGTTTTCCTTCTCCCGGGGTTGGGGGGCCAATGTCGTTTCGCCGTAGGACGAGGTCGTCAGTTGTGAACTCTCGCCGAATGACTCCGTGGTTGTATCTTAGGCTGATTCTTTGTTTTAGGGCTAGCTCTCTGAGGTGGGCTATGCTTCTTATTTCGCCAGTGAGGTCTCGTTCTGCTTCTTCGTCGTTGCCTCCGATTGTTCTTCGCGGGCTTGGGTCGCCGATTTCGACTGGGATGATAGCTTCCGTGCCGTAGGTTAATCGGAAGGGGGTTTCCCCGGTAGCTGTCTGTGGGGTCGTGCGATACGACCATAAGACCGATCCGAGTTCGTCTGCCCATAGTCCTTTGGCTTCGTTGAGTCGTTTCTTGAGGCCTTTGACTATTATTTTGTTTGCTGATTCCACTTGTCCGTTTGTTTGGGGGTGTTCTACCGAGCTAAAGCGGTGGGATATGCGTAGCCCGTTTAGGAATTCCTTGAATTTGGTGTCGGCGAACTGGGTTCCGTTGTCCGAGATGATGATCTCGGGGATCCCGAATCGGGTGATGATTTGTCGCCAAAGGAATTTTCGACATTGGGTCGCCGTGATAGAGGCTAGCGGCTCGGCCTCGATCCATTTGGTGAAGTAGTCTATGGCGACGATGAGATATCGGAGTTGGCCTGGTGCCGTGGGAAAAGGTCCGACAAGGTCGATCCCCCAGGTGCCGAATGGCCGTTCCGCCGATATGATGCTGAGCTGATGTGGGGCGGCTTGGTGGATGTTAGCGTGTCGTTGACATTTATCGCAGTTTTTCACTAGTTGCATGGAGTCCCGGATGATCGTGGGCCAGAAATAGCCGGCGCGGATGACTTTTTGGGCAAGGGTTTTACCTCCGACATGGTGGCCGCAACAGCCTTCGTGGATTTCGCGTAGTATGTATTCCGTGCTCCCGGTCTCGACGCATTTGAGCAGGGGTTGCGAGAATCCGCGTTTGTATAGCTGTCCTGCGACGACTGTATAACCGGCGGCCTCCCTTTTTATTCGTTTTCCCTCTTTAGGGTCTTCGGGCAGTTCCCTGTTGTGGAGGTATTGTAGGATGGGGTGGGTCCATGACTTGTAGTGGGAGTGTGTTAGGTGGGTGTCGGCTGTTAAAGATACGGACGGCGTTTTGACGACTTCCTGAATTAGCGATTTGTTACCGTGTCCTGGTTTGGTGCTAGCAAGTTTGGAGAGGAGGTCGGCTCTGGCGTTTCTTTCCCTTGGGACGTGCTGTATGATTATCTGGTCGAATTCTCCTTTTAGTTTGTTGACCTTGACGAGGTATTGTTGTAGTAGGGGATCTCGCGTTTGGTAGTCTCTGTTGATTTGGGAACTGACTACTTGCGAATCCGTGTTGATCTCCAGAATTTTTGCCCCGACTTCGCTGGCTAAGGTTAGGCCTGCCAGGAGGGCCTCGTATTCTGATTGGTTGTTTGAGACCGGGAAGTCGTATCTGACTGATTGTTCGATCACGACGCCGTTTTGGCTTTCCAGAATGACTCCGGCGCCTCCGGAAGTGACATTCGAGGAGCCGTCGACGTGTAGTTTCCATGCCTCGGGGGGGGGGGGGTGTTTCCCGGGGTCATTTCTGCGATGAAGTCGGCCATGGCCTGCGCTTTGATTGCGTATCGGGGTTCGAACTTGATGTCGAATTGGGATAGTTCGACGGACCATGCTAGCATTCTACCCGCTAGGTCGGGCTTCTGTAGTACCTGTTTGACTGCTTGGTTGGTTCGAACCGTTACGGGGTGGGCTTGAAAATATTGCCGCAGGCGTCGGGACGCCGTGAGGAGGGCAAAGGCTAGTTTTTCTAGGCGCGAGTAGCGGGTTTCTGCGTTTTGTAGGACTTTGCTTGTGAAGTATATAGGTTTTTGCTCCTTTTTCTTGTTTTCTCGGATGAGTGCTGCCGCGAGCGTTTCTTCCGTTATGGAGAGGTATAAGTATAGGGTTTCCCCTGTTTGGGGTTTGGCGAGTATTGGTGGTTCCGCCAGGGTTTTCTTGAAGTGTTGGAATGCCACTTCGCACTCTTCTTTCCATACGAAGGGGGCTCCTTTCTTCATTAGTTTGAAGAAGGGGATTGCTTTTTGGGCTGATGCTCCTAGAAAGCGAGATAGGGCTGTCAGTCGGCCGGTGAGCTTCTGAACGTCGCGTAGGTTTTTTGGGCTTGTCATCTCGAGAACAGCGCGACATTTCTCCGGGTTGGCTTCAACTCCGCGTTGTGTGATCATGAAGCCGAGGAACTTTCCTGCTTCCATTCCGAAGGCGCACTTTGTTGGGTTGAGTCGCATTTGGTGTCTCCTTAGGGTGTCTGTTACGGCCTTGAGGTCGCTGATGAGTTGTTCGTCGGAGTCAGTTTTGGCGAGCATGTCGTCTATGTAGACTTCTAGTTTGGTTCCGGATAGGTTCTGGAATATTTTGTTGACGAGCCGTTGATATGTTGCTCCGGCGTTTTTCAAACCGAAGGGCATGACTGTGTAGCAGTACGTGCCGTCGGGGGTAATGAACGCCGTTTTTTCTTCGTCGGGACGGTGCATGGGTATCTGATTGTAGCCGGAGTACGCGTCCATAAAGCTGAGGTATCGATGTCCGGATGCGGAGTCCACTAGTCCGTCGATGTTTGGTAGGGGGAAGGCGTCTTTGGGGCAGGCTTTGTTGAGGTCCGTGTAGTCGACGCACATTCGCCATTTTCCGTTGGATTTCTTTACAAGTACGACGTTTGCTAACCAGGTTGTGTAGGGAAGTTCTCGGATGAAGTTTGCTTTGAGCAAGGCTTTTACTTGTCTTTTGACTTCGGCCGCTCGGTCTGCTGACATTTTTCTTCTTCTTTGTGCTACGGGTTTGGCTTTGGGGTTCACCGCTAGTCGGTGGGACATGAAGTCAGGATCTATCCCCGGCATGTCGGCTGGAGTGAAAGCGAACAGGTCTCTGTTTTGTTTTAAAAATTGGGAGAGGTCTTCTTTCAGGTCGTAAGGGAGGTTCCTGTTGATGAAGGTGTATTCATCCTTGGTCTGTCCTATTTGTAGTTTCTCCATGTCGCCTTCTGGTTCGGGTCTAGGTTGGCCGTCTTGTCGGGCATCTAGGTCGGCCAGGAATATCCCGGCTGCGTCGCGGGATTTTTTCCGTAAAGCCAGGCTGGTGTTGTCGCATTCTGCCGCGATCTCCCGATCTCCGTGGATGGTCCCGATGGAGTCGTCCTCCGCTACGAACTTCATAAGGAGGTATTTGGTAAAGATGATGGCTGAAAAGTCGTTGATCGTCTTTCTTCCGAGGATGACGTTGTAGGCAGTGGAGTCTTTTAGGACCACGGATTCGGCTATGAGTGTCCTCCTCTTGTTACCGGTTCCTATGGTGAGGGGGAGTGTGATGGAGCCTTCCGGTTTGAGGAAGTTGTCTCCGAGTCCCGTGACGCCGTTGCGGTGCGTTTGGAGATTTTCGTCGCGGAGCCCAAGCTTGTCGAAGGCCCCTCGAAAGAGGATGTTGGAATCTGCGCCGGTGTCTACTAGTATTCTTCGGACTAGCCCGGTTCCGATCTTCGCCGAGATCACGAAGGGTGCGTCTTCGGCTGCGGTGCCGTGCTGGCAGTCCTCGGGTAGGAAGGTTATTGCTTTGTTGGACACGGGAGTTGGGGCTTGGTTTGTGACGGCCATTACCTGGAGGTCCTTTTTTATCTTGGATTTTGACTTGCATGGTGCATCTTTTCCCGTGATGACGTTTACTATGATGGTCGGGTCTTCTTCTGGACTTTCTCTTGGGGGTCGCTTTTGGGTTCTCGGGTTACGTCCTTCTCTTTCCGGTGACCTGTCTCTCTCCGCGCGTCTCGGTTCTCTGATGATTTTGGTAAATTCTGGGAGTTTGCCGTCTCGTATGGCTTGTTCAAGGGCGTCTTTAAGGTCGAAACAATCCTGCGTTTTGTGACCGTAGCCTCGGTGGTATTCGCAGTAAAGGGTTTTGTTGCCTCCTGTCCTTTCCTTGAGTTGGCGGGCTTTTGGAATGATGCCTCGGTCCGCTATTTGGTGGTATATCTCGGTAATTGGTGCGGTTAGGGGTGTGTAGTTGGAGAATTTACCTATTCTCGGTGTCCGGTTGGTCGGTCTCGGGTGGTCTCGTTGATTCTCTTTGGGTGTTGCGTTATGGTGAGAAGCCGAATTGCCGCGTTGGTTGTTGCCGTGCTGCCGCTTGTTGGCCGCGACGACTTGGCTGACCTCTTCGTCGTTGATGTAGTCTTTGGCGACGTTCTGGATCTCATGCATGGTCCATACTGGTCTGGTGGTGAGGTGTTTGCGAAAATCTTCGTTCATCAGCCCATTGGTCAGGCAAAGGCTTGCGACGGAATCCGTGAGTCCGTCGATCGTTAGGCATTCGTCGTTGAAGCGGTCGAGGTATTTTCTTGTGGATTCTTCTTGTTTTTGCGTGACCCCTAGTAAGCTGATGGGGTGTTTGGCTTTAGTGATCCTAGTAGTGAACTGGGCCATGAACTTTCGTGTAATATCGTGGAAGCTGGCTATGGATCCGTTCGGGAGGGCGTTGAACCATTTGATCGCTGGCCCGGCGAGGGTTACCGGGAAGGCTCTGCATCGGACCGCGTCGGCCGCTCCTTCTAGGTTCATTCTGGCCTCAAAGGCCGTTAGATGTTCTTGGGGATCTTTAGTTCCATCGTATTTCATGTCGGTAGGTTTGTCGAAGCCTTTGGGGAGTTTTGCCCTTAGGATTCTTTCTGTGAAGGGTGTAGCTCCCATTATTGTATGGTCGTTTCTCGTGCGTTTGGTGTTTCGGTCTCTCCGATCTTCGTCCGAGTGATGTTGATAACTCAGATCTTGAGAAGCGCTGCGGTTATGTTTCTTATTGTATCGCCGTCCTGGCGATTTTTCGTGTCTGTGATCGCGTGATGAGCTGCGACCGTCTCTTCTGTCGTGTCGTCGGGTTGGCGACCTACCGCGGTGAGATCTTGATCTGGAGGTTGCATGGCTTCCGTGCTCGTCGTTGTGTTTTCCTTTATTGGTTATCTTGCCTTCGAGTTCCTGAACTCGGAGGCAGAGATCTTGGATGATCTGTGCTGCCTTGTCACTGGCTTTCTCAGGGTGTCGTCGGTCCGTGATGTCGCGATCGTTCGCGTTTTGGATAGCGTGTGCTATTCTTGCTTGGTTCGGGACTTCACGGTGTTCGGGGGTTGGATTAATTGGTTGAGAATCATCCTGGCTTGAGGGGGTTTCCACTAGGACGTCCCCCATTGGGCCCAGCTTATGCAGAGTCCCCACAGACGGCGCCAATGTACGAGATGTCTCTGGTACGATTTGAAGGGTGGATCGGGAACCTGCGGGCAGTGCTGGAGCCGGGTCGCTTGACTGGAGCAATGGGGGGGGTACCTGCAAAGACACTCCGACGCTCAAGTCAGAATGGATCTAAGAGGTAGAAAGTGTGTGGAATGAATGAATACCTGGAGGGGCCTGAGCCCTCTATTTATAGGTGGTGGAGGATATCTTATCTTATCTTGTTTGGTTAAGATAAGGGGGGCGTTTGAATTCGAAAGTCGGTTAGGAGTCTGAGAATGCCGTTTTCGGGCCTTCTAGAAGTGAGGAACGGGTCGGACCCGGGGAACCGGTGTTGGGTTCGTTCTTGGATCCGGGATGTTGGGCCGGATCCGTAACAATATATATATATATTGTACTCATCGCATATATCATATACACATACATGTTTTAATTTGGTGTAGTTGATCTCCTTGGATATAACACGTCCAATCTCCGTCGTTTAAGCTCGATCTATCAAGTAGAAGGGTAATACTTCGGTTGATGAAAAACACGAAATATAAATGTTTGCAAAAAAACATTCCGACCATCAAACCAATTTTTTATTTTATCTCAAACTAAACTCAACATGGAAATTAAGGTTTTTGAGAAACAAAACTTTTTACTTCAAAAATTTGCGGCATTGGTCCAAAATATCACAATGATGTATATAAGAAATAAAAAACTTCAAATGGAAAAAACAATAGGAAGAATTGTCACAAAGATATACAACACTGGAAAATATAGCCTACAGGAAACTAAAGCATAAATGGAGCAATCTAAAAGTGTTGAGTTCATCTAAATAAATATTTTATTTTTGTTGTATAATTGCTGTTAGGTGTGCTAAGTTTATGTAATGAGCTAGTTTGATGTTCTTGTTCAATAATATTCATTGATAGTTTAAGTACGTTTGATGGCAATGTTAAAGGGAGCAATTAATCACATTGATAAATGTTATTTAGTGTGTCTTTCTCCTCTTCATGAGTTGAGTTTATAATGAACTATTTAAAAAAATATTAAGCTAAATTTAGAAATAAAATCTTCAACATACCTCACTTCTAACCTCAATTACTTTATTCTATAATTGGCCTAGAAAAATTAGACCCGGACTATTGGTTGGTTATAGCAATTATTTGCATATGTAATTCTTTCATAACCGATTTATAATGTAGTATCAACTTTAAATGTTATTCGATTTATAGGTCAGTTTATATAACCAAACAATCATGTTAAGTAACTAACTATGTATAAGCCAACATTAGTCAATAATTTGTTGGACTATAAATAAGCAAAAAAAAAAAAAAAAATCCAAAACCAATCCAAAATAATCATTTTCTTTAAAAAAAAAATTCTCTCACACCATACTCTCCGTTTCACCCTCCTTCTTTTCACTCACTTTTACACCGAAAGTAATAAAACCATCAAAAACCATCCAGTATATGCAACGATAGATTTGGCAAGTTCTCCACCACTTTCACCCAAGCTTGCCGCCTCCTCATTGCTGGCCACCAACAACTCTAATGACTTCATCACTCGCTAATTGCTTCTGCTTCTGCTTCTTATTCATATGTCTCCTCTTCCTCCTTCTCGTTCCATGTCTTTCTTTTCCTCTCTCAACAATAATCTAATGATCCTTTAGTGTCTACGGCTTTTTCTATATATATATGTGTGTGTGTGTGTGAAGGATGTGAAAGATGGGTTCATTTGATTTCTACGTGAATGAGAATCTAATCTACAAAGTCTAAAACCACGACGATTGTTGCCTTGTGTGCATGTGTGATGGTTTCACATTTTTTTTTGTTTCTTACGATATCTCCCAACCTAATCGGTGAAGGATTAATCAGCCGCAAATCTGAACTCCATTTAAAGATTTCACACTTAATTACCAGAAATATGTAGGAAGAACCAACAACAGGATCTTTGGATAAAATCTCCTATAATGTAACACAATTAATTCGAGTAAATAGACAAAAATAGTAAAATACACATGAAAGATTTTTGAGGTTACAAAAGAACACACGACATAATCAAAATTTCAATGTACACACGAAAGATGGCTAACGATGGACAAAACTAACCTGCTATTAGAGGAGCTCCATTTCCATTAAGTTTAATGTATATGTAATCATTAAAACGGTGAGTTGACACTCCTTATCATTGTTTAGGGTATCTAATATGAAAAATAATAATTTTGCTTATTTTAAAATCAACAAATTATTATTATTAAAGGGTAGAGTGTCATTTTTTTGAAGCAGAATCTCAAATAGTCATTCCCATATATAATCAAATTATCAACTTCCTAAGGTCACTAATTTCAACTTTCATCTTATTGATTAAATTCAACGTCAATTACACAGTTGCATCATTTGGGTCCATCCCCTGACTCGAAATAGTATTCTGCCCCCCCTCCCCCCAAAAAAAGTAAATGTTACAACAAATTAACATCCAAAATCACTTTATCTCTGTACTCATCTTCGACTTCTTCAAGGCAAACGAAATACTCACATCTCAACTCAGGTTTCTGCTTCATTAAAGATGAATAGAACAAGACATGAGTATAAAGGAAGATTTCCAATAAACACAATTTGAAACCAAGTTGTAAACGCATTACCTTATACAAAGGACAATGAAACAACCATCTCTTTGGATTCTCCACAGTTTTCTACTTTAACAACATCACCTCAATGCCATGGTAGCATGTACCACCATTGAAAGGGTATTTTTTTTTTCTTCTTTCTCTTTGACGCAGTTCTAGTGGATGATCTGCCAGTGTCACTTAAGCTATTTTTCTGTGAAAGTACTTTCTTCCAATTCTCAAACCTAGACATGTGTTCAACCTTTCACCTTAGTTGTCACCTCTAAAGAATTTTGTAAAAGTAGAATTCAATCAATTTAGGGCTCGAAAATAACGCTCTACCCTTTAATAATAATATTTTGTTGATTTTAAAATAAGTAAAATTGTTATTTTTCACATCAGATATCCTAAACAATGATAAGGAGTGCCAATTCACCGTTTTAATGGCCACGTATACACTAAACTTAATGAAAACGGAGCCTCTCTAACGGCAAGTTAGTTTTGTCCATCATTAGCCATCTTTGGTGTGTACATTCAAATTTTGATTATGTCGTGTGTACTTTTGTGACCTCAAAACACTACAAGAAAAATGTTGAATACCGTCGGATTTTATGTCGCACATTAGCATAAGCTTTACCGACAATTTAAGTGTCGAATTCGTAAGGTCAAATCATTATCGGCGGATTTCCATTTCCGACGGTAAATTTGCCGGTAATAGCTGGAGTGAAAATGGAAAAAATAGGCACGAAATTTAGCAAGAGATGTTTCTGCCGGTAAGCCCAATCAGTGGAACCTACGTTTTGGTGACTCGCAATGCGTTACCATCGAAATTATCCGCCAGTAATTCTGACGGTAACGAACACAAAAATTCAAAGCGCAAACTATCTTTCCCTTCATTTCGGACCCCCTCTCTCTACCCTCTCTTCTCTCACTCTCTCTCTAACCCTCTCCCTACCTCCGTCAGCCTCGCCACTACTAGCAGCCCCTCTGTAGCCCACGCCGCCTACTCTCCCCTTAGCCTCTGCACCCACTCTCTCTCTAACCCTCTCCCACTTTCGCCTGCCCTCCAACATTATCCCGTCACTGTTGTCATCGCTACTACCATTGGTACTGCCATCGCTACTACCGTCGTTACTGCTGCCACCCCCTTCTCTGTTCTCTTCTCTACTTCATTCTAGGTTCTTCTCCATTTTAATATTAATTTCACTCTTTGTTTTAGTTATCCTTAGTATTATTATCGGTTTTAGTTGTTAATTAGTATTATGCTCGAGTTAGATTTAATTTTTAGTTTTAGAAGATTTAGTTTGTTAAGATAGGTTAGATTTAAAGTATTAGGTTTTAAGTTGTTGAAAAGTGTTTGGAATTGTGAATGAATTGATCGATTAAAATTGTTTGTTTGGATATTCCACTGAAAATATTGTGAATTATTGCAGCTAGTATATTATTAATGTTGACTTCTTGTCAATTAGAGTGGAAAGAATTCTTGGTTGTGCTATTTGATATGTTTGATACTTTTGAATGTCAAGTGCTCGATAATATGTCTCTTGTAATAATTGAGTTTTTGGTATGTATATAGTGATATAATGCCACATTAGTTTATTTGTGAACTTACTTTCAATCACAACATATCACACTTTAAAACTTTACTTTTGCACAAATTCACCATGAATTGTTGTTGTCTTTTGTATGTGTATTAATATTTTTAGATTTGGTGAATTTAATTGAGTTTTGACTAATGTTGTGGATTAAGGTTAGTTGGATTTATGGGAACCGTAAAGGTGGATATATGTCCAATTTTAGGGGAGGTTATGTTAATTTTTTTTTTGAAATAATATAAATGTTAAAGGATTTGTGTTGTATATGCTGATTAGTGTTTATTGGTATTCTCTTTGCAAACATGAAGACATGTAGCAGAGGTGTCACGAGTTGGCCTCGTGGTCATGGTAGAGGGAGGGTTTCCACCGATACCCCTGCAAGGACTTATCAGTAATCTCCCTCTACCTCGAATAACCCGTCGACCCGTATGACATCACAGGCAGGTCCATCGGACCAATAGTTCATTATGGTCCCGAACCCCAACTATGTGGCTCCTTCTGCTATACCCCCTCCAACTCCAGCTACAAAGACTGCGGCACCGAAATCCTCTAAGGAGTCCCAGCCGGATGCCCCTCCACCATCGCCCATTATATGGATAACGATTTGGCTTGATGGCATGTCGGCGTGAGTACTATTTTAATGTATTTTATTTCACAATCTATTTTGAATTTGTTATGTTTTATATGTTTGATAATATTAATTTTTTCATTGATACGTTTGCACAAAACAACAATGCATGTATACAGGAGCTCTCTAATGTGATTAAGTCCATGTACGACAATCCATGGCCAAGCTACACGAAGAATCCTGCTAAGGCCAGAGAGCAATAGTTTCAGAAGTGGACGATAAGAACCCAATGTTGTTGAATTAATTGTATTTTAAATATATTTTAATGTTGTTGAATTACTTTATGCAGGAAAAATTTATATGGGATAGGGAACATGATCTCATGATCAGGAAGATCTATGATTATCGGATAGCTAGATGACTTCAGCAGATGATGCAGGATGTTCGTGAGGGGCACGACCACCTCGCGATTTGGATCCATCCAAATATTAAAAGGGCACTAGACAACCATTTTAGTATTAATGAGGGGTTCAGGCTTCACTGTCTGACGAATAGAGCTAATAGGGTATCGCCATGGTCATCAAAGTATACCGGTGGGTCGGCAACATTCATAAAGACGAAGAGCAGGCTGGTATGCAGTTTACTAATCTTTGTTGATTATTACTTGAATTAATTTTTTCTTGATTTATTTTATTATTTGGTTTCAATATGTGTAATCTAAGTTGTTGGAGTGTGAGGCAACATTGGCGGAGACCTTCAAGTATACCCATTTATTGAAGGCTAATAAGGAGAGATTTGCTAATGAGCGATTTGCAGCTCATTATGTCAGTTTTCAATTAATTCTAAGTTTGAAATGTATTCGGCTTAAAGTCAATTAACTATCATCCTAATCATAACATGTGTTATAAAGGAGGACTACATAGTACATACAGAGATTGTAGGCCACGATTGATGTGAGGATTTTCGCCGGTAAAGAATTTCACAAGAATATCTTGTTGCTAGTATAGTTCTAAACCAACAACCAATCCTCCATCAAATTTTAATTAGGTTATCACAAGTTCAACTCCAATGAAAATTAACCAAAGTATTCAAACCTCGGGTCGTCTCTTAAGGAATTGCAAGCGGATGCTCAATTATTGGCTATGAAAATGTATTTTAGGGTTTTATAGTAAGAGACAAGAAATGTAAATAACAAAAAGAAATAAGCTAACAACTAAGAAAGCTTTTGGCAAGCAATGAGAATTAGAAGTCCTATCCCCATTATCGTCCTCAATTGTGACAAGAATTATCCATTGCTCCCACTTAGTTAACCTCTAACTATGAAGGAAAGTCAAGTGGATGGAATTGGCTCTTGTCCACAAGTCCTAGTCAAATCATAGTGAAAGACTAGATTTAGTAGCATTCAAGTCAATGAGCAACTTCCAATTGTCAATCAACAAAAGAATTTGATAACTCAAAAGTCTCCAATTACTCAAACCAAGCCAAGAGGAGAAAAATCTAACTCATAACTAAAAGAAACATTTCATCAAACACCTAGTGGGCATAAACATAAAGCATGGTAAATTGCAAGAAATAATAAAAGCTATAACTATCAAAAGCAAGAAATCAACAATAGCAAGTAAAGTAAACGCCAAAAGACATGGAAATATAAAATTGCATTAAAAGGAAATTGAAATCAACAAAAGGTGCATGAACTAAAATTAACAAAATAAAGGAATTAACAACAGAAGTAAAGTATTAGAACAAAATAAAAGTAAAGGAAAACTAAATTGAAGAAGAAATACCTAAATCTGAGGAGGAGTAAAACTAAGAACCCTAATCTAGAGAGAGGAGAGAGCCTCTCTCTCTCTAGAATTCTACATCTCTAAAACTAAAGTGTATGAATTGTCTCCCCCCTCATCCTCCTTCACTCCTAGCCTCTTATCTGCATACTGGGCTCGAAACTGGGCCAGAAATCAGCTCAGAAATCGCCCCCAGCAATTTCACTTAAGTGAGGCACGTGCCGCTCGTCACGCGTACGCGTCAGCCACGCGTACGCGTCGCTGGACGCAGCTTAAAGTCACGCGTACGCGTCGATTGGAGTATGGCGCGATCACGTGCACGCGTCGTCCATGCATGCGCGTTGGTATTAGCTTCTCAAATCTTCATTTTCTTATGTTCCTTCCACTTTTGCATGCTTCCTTTCCATCCTTTAAGCCATTCCTGCCCTATAATCTCTGAAATCACTTAACAAATAGGTCACGGCATCAAATGGTAATAAGAGAGGATTAAAACTTAGTAATTTAAGGCCTAGAAAGCATGTTTTCATTCTTAAGCACGATTTAGGAAGGATTTACAAAACCATGCTATTTCATTGAATAAATGAGGAATAAGTTGATAAAATCCACTGAATTAAGCATAAGATAAACCACAAAATTGGGGTTTATCAACAACCAAGCAATCTCAGCCTAGTAGGGATGACCCCAGCTCCGATTCCTCAGCTGTCGATCCTGATAGAGTTTGGCGCGACTCTGCCTCCGAGCCCTACAAAAATTGCATTTACAGATTGGGGTCATTCTTCGCCAGTGGCCTCCACACCTCCACATTGGCAGCTTCATTTGGCTCTGCCTCTGCCACCAGCGCTGCCAATCCCAAGGAAGTTGTAGATTTGAGAGAGCAGGTGCAGAAGCTCACACAGGAGCTTCATCAACAAGCTCAGCAGTTTGACGAAAGGTACAACGAGTTTCTTGCAAGTGTGGAAGTGATAAACCGCTATTTTACGGTTTATTTTGTATTGAATTGAGTGGATTTTATCCCTTATTCTCACACTTATTCATAGAATTTGCATGTTTTACATTTTCCTTCCTAATTTTGTGCTATGATTGAAAACATGCTTCTTTGGCCTTAAATTTGCTAATTTTAATCCTCTCTTATTACCATTCAATACCGTGATACGTTTGTTAAGTGTTTTCAGGGTTTATAGGGCAGGAATGACTTAGAGGATGGAAAGGAAGCATGCAAAAGTGGAAGGAATACAAGAAATTGAAGGAATTGCTAAGTTGTCAATCCTGACCTCTTCGTACTAAATCGATCATAACTTGAGCTACAGAGATCCGAATGAGGCGGTTCCAGTTACGTTGGAAAGCTAACATCCGGCGCTTCAAAATAATATACAATTTGCATAGTTGTCTTGCATTTAGGTGACGCACATGCGTGGTATGACGCGTACGCGTGACCAAGTTTTTGTTCAGCGATGCGTACGCATGGGCGACGCATACGCGTGATAGAGTGTCACGTGCTCCACGTATCAGAAATTGCTGGGGGCAATTTCTGGGCTATTTTTGGCTCAGTTTCAAGCCCAAAAATGAAGATTAGAGGCTGCAGAGTGAAAAAAATTGAAGGAATCATTCATTCACTTTTCACTTTCCATCATTTTAGGTTTAGATGTAGTTTTTTAAAGAGATATGCTCTCTCCTCTCTTTAGGTTTTAGGGTTTCTTCTTTCAATTTCTTCTCAAATTCAGGTTCAATTTTACTTTAATTTAGTTTTCTCTTACTTTTATTTGTTCAACCACTTTAGTTCATCTTTTTCTCTTGTTAATTTTCCTTTTTCTCCATTTTTATGTTTATGAGCTATTGTTACGTTTGATCCCTTTTAATGCAATTTATGTTTCTATGTTTATTGTTGTTCTCTTTAATTGTTAGTTATTGATGCTTGCAATTGGTTGTTTAGATTTATTATCCCTTGTTAATTTTCTATATTTTTATTTTGTGCCCTCCAAGTGTTTGATGAAATGCTTGGGTGGGTTAAATTAGATTTTTATGTTCTTAACTTGGATTGATCAGTTAGAGACTCTTGAGTTATCAAAACTCTTTTGTTGATTGGTAACTGAAGATTACCGGTTAGCTTAAACTTCACCAAAGCTAGTCTCTCACTTTGAGTTGACTAGGACTTGTAAACTCAAGTTAATTGTATGCACTTGACCTTCCTCCATTGGATAGAGGTTAACTAAGTGAAGGCAATTCACATTTACCATCACAATTGACAATGATAATGAGGATAGAACTTTTAATTATCAATCATTTCTAAGAATTTTCTTAGTTACTAGTTTATTTTCTTGTTATTTACATTCCTTGCTTACTAAATTCAAAACACAAAAAGATACAATCTCATAACCAATAATAAACTACACTTCCCTACAATTCCTTGAGAGATGACCCGAGGTTTGAATACTTCAATTAATTTTTGTTGGGTTTGTATTCATGACAAACAATTTAACATTGATTGAGGTTTAATTGTCGGTTTAGAACTATACTTGTTACGCGCTTATTTTTGTGAAATTCTTTATCGACGATTTTTCCCCATCAGGGAGCCACTGATTCCCTCGAGCTGTAGCTAAGGGAGGACCAAGAGCAGCTATAGCGTTTGTGTAAGACCCAGTACTTTTGAAAAGGTTTATTATAAACTAATTTCAAATTCAATTATTTTTGCAACTTTAATTTCAGAAATTTCCTTATTAAAGCTAATTAAAGCAAGTTTTGATTTATTGAATTTGAAATAAATTAAGATCCTTATTCATTTTTATAATTATTAAGTTATTTTCTATATTTAAATTATAACGTTAGTAGTTATGAAATAATAAGAATTTTATATGACTTAATTTAAATAGTTGATATTTTTATAATTCAATACTTTAAATTTTAGAAATAAAAAAAATTAATCTTATTATCTTATAATTTCAATTAAAGTATTTGATTTTAAATTAATTCGTATTTTGATATAACAAATAATATTTTTGAAGTAATTTTAAGTATTTAATTAGATTTCAAATTTATACCCTATGCCCTAATTTTATTAGAATTACTCTACTCTAACTAAACCCAAAATCTCCAAATCAAAACCCTAATTTTTTTTATCTAACCCTAACCCTAGTTACCCAACCCCCACACCACCCACACAAGCACACACTCACAACGCACAAACTCCCCTCACTCAGCGCGCGCACGCACACACACACCCGAAGAAGAGAGGGAGAGGATCAGAGAAGACAGAGCGCGAGAGGGAGGAAACCGCCCAGCGCACCGCCGCCGCACTGCTCGGGACCGCCGCCTCACCACATCCGCCGTCGCGTCGCTGTTCGCGCCATCGCCGAGGAGACCATGCGAGAGAGAGGGAGACACAAAGGAGAGGAGGCCGCGGGTCGCCATCCATGAAGCCATCGACACTGGTCTGTTGAGCCACCGCGAAGAGAAGGAGTCGCGCCGCCCAGCCGCGTCACCGCCCGTGAAGCTACTGCTATCTGTGCCACCGTCTAGCTTACGTGGAGGAGGGAGGAGGTGCGCGTATGGTCGCCGCCGCCTTGTGTTGTTGCCGCCGCATTATGCTCCATTGTCACGTTTGCAGAGGTCCAAGTCACCGGAGCTCCACGCGACCTCTGCCGGTAAGGGTTTTAAAGTTTTAGTTTCTGTTCTTTTGGATTCTGGAAAGGTTTTTGACGCTGCATAGTTGTTACAATCGTTGTCACCAGAGTTTTTGCTCGCGGCTATCACTTGGGTTATTGTCGGAGCTACTGCTGGGTCGATTTGGAGTCGCAACTGCTTCGTTTTGTTATTTCGGTAAGTAATTATGTTTCGAAAATCCTCGCGTTAGTATTCTGTTGTGTTTGGTTAATGAATCTGAGTGTTGGTAACGTGGGGTCGAGTCCTGATTATTATATGTTGCGATTAGAATCATTGTGGCTACTGAGAAAGTGGTTTGGAGCTGAGGTTGCGGCTGCTGTTGATTTTGGGTTGAGAGAAAAGGTCCTGTTAGGGCGTTTGGGTTTTAGTTTCAACAATCGAGGTAGGAATTTTTCTAAAAAGCTATTTTATATTTTAGAATAGTTATAAATGGATATTGATGTGAGAATTATATACTTTTTAGTGATTGTACAAGTCTTATGTATTGTCTGGCTGTCTTGGATGAATATGGTTATATGTTTTATTGGATTATTGATTGGTTTTGCTAAATGGACTGTTGCTAAATTATTTTCTTAAAGTTTTGAAAATGAGTTTGATTAGTTGATAATGATTTGATTTTGAATCGGTTTTCTTGAGATATGAAAATGATATTAATAGTTGGATTTAGCTTGCTTTTGAACTGAATTGATTTTGGACCCGTTGAAAAGGGTTGCTGAATGGTTTGGTTGGGACCCGAAAAGAGTAGCAAAGTCCAAGTTTTAGGGGAGGTGCTGCCGAAATTTCTATAAAAATCTGGGACTTTGTTTGAAAGGTTATTTAGAAAGGTTTGAATTTGAAAAAGATTGAATTATTTGATTTATTAATAAAATAGTTATGTTTTCTTGTTTAATTTATTTAAGAAAACTATATTTCTTAAGTTCAATTTATTTTGAAAAGAATTACTTTCCAATTTTAAATCACTGCAGAAAGGTATTATGTTCTAATATCGAATTTAAATATAAAAAGTTCTTATGTTTTTAATTGGACTTAAGGATTTCGTTCAGAGGAGCTTTTAGTGATTTTAAAGGAAATTAGACTTTGATTGAATAATTGCATTTCTGATGTTTTGGAAGAAGTCATAGAATTGGTTTTTGGGAGTGAACTTGAAGTGGTTTTGATTTAAATTGACTGGTTTCATTTTAAGTGAATTGGTTTTGAATTGGGTTTTGGACTTGTGACTTATATGATTCGGTTTTATAATAAATTCTGTTTCTATTTACTTAAACAAAGAAGCTATGATTTTAAGAGTTTTTAATAAAATTTTAAAGAATTGAGATAGGTTGTTCTCTCCTAAAGTTTTGAGACTCTACTATGAAATTACATTACCGAATCCTGATTTAAAATAAATGATTTTGATAACTTTTGTAAGAGATTTACAATTGATATAATTTTGAAGTTGTTTTGGGTTTCGGAAGATGTTACCAAGGAAATGGGTTTTTGGTTTTAAAGGAAATTGATTTGAGAAATTGGAAACTGATGATGAGTTTGAGCATGTGGTTGTGAAATGCATTGTTCACCGTCGTAGGGGCTGTGGCAATTTCTTGCCTACGTTCGGATGTGAGGGTTGTGGTAGTCTCCCGCTCACGTGACATGCATTGATTTGGTAAGTCTCTATGCGCCTCGGGTAAGGGTTGTGATAGTCTCCCGCTTGTCGAGGTAGTGGTGCCGGCGTAAGGGCCGAGGCTGTCTCCCGCCTACATTGAGATGTGAGGGCTGAGATTGTATCCCGCTCGCATAACCTTCCCTGCTACATGAGTGTGCAGAGCCTATATCTCTGGTATAGCAGAATCCCTGCTGCATGAGTGTGCGGGGCCTATATTCCCGGCATGGCAGATTTCTCTACTGCATGAGTGTGCAGAGCTTATATCTCTGGCGTGGCAGGAAGGCTACATGCATCCGGGAGGATGTGTCGGGTTGGCATTTATGGACCGACAAGTGATATCACGAGCCAAATAGGATAGATATTCATCATATGCATCTATGTAACATTGTTTGGGTGTGTATATTGTAATTAGTTTGCCTATGTGAATAATTATGTTTAACTGCTAATTGCTATACTTGATGTAACTGCTTTGTTTGTGTTTGTAACTAAAATTGATTAGATTGTGGTGATTTTGGATGGTGATTGAGTTGTTTGGACCTGAGGCCGTGATTGATTATGTGACGGGCCGGAGGCTGTGTTTGGTTTGAGTTTTTGGTTTAGTAAAGTATGAAAAATCAAACTGGTTCAGTAAGACTTAATGAACATATGCTTGGAATAGCTTGGTCATTCATACTATCTACGAAAACTTGTAATACTTGATACAAAAAGGTTTTGAATTTTGAAGAATAAATGGATTTCTCTTTTAAAATGAATTTCGGATTTTTGAGTGTAAACCTTTGGTTTTTGAAACGATACATAAGGCGAACAACGGTCACTATACTCTGAAAACAGATTTATTTTACGTATCTTATTATACTAATTCTGTAACCCTATAATGAGAATCCTTTCGAGGACGATGTTCTCACTTCCCTACAAGTGTTTCCTTTTCAGGATACGGATGAAGAAGTCTCGAAGAGTTTATTTTCGTTTATGTTTATATGATATATTATATTGTTTTAGATATTATGTTTTTCCCTCGCCTTTATCTTTACACATTTTGTAAGAGGGATAGAACTTCTATTATGTAATGCTTGTAAGTCAGTATTATATATATATATTCTTGTTAAATGTTGTATATGGTTTGTACAATGTATTTATGTTTTCAACTAAAAGTATTTTGAAAGGTCATACAATTTTCAAGTTTTAGCCAAGCTCCTATCTTAGTATTAAATATATTTAGAGTCATTGTAATATCCGAGTTATCAAAGTGGCGCAGCCGGAAGCGTGACATTTTGATAGTAAGGATGTTACAGTTTGCGGGATCAAATAGTGGTGTACAACAAGCAGATGCGCGTTGGAGATAGCGGCGCTGCTGGTTGGGCACCGACACCACCACCTAGTGCGTCGCCTCAGCAGGGGAAGACGACGATGACAACGATTACAGGGATTTATAGGGTTTAGGAATTTTATTTATTTTATGTCTATGTCATTGTATTTTACTTCTTTGACTTTTTATTATATTCAGACCTTTGATATTTAATAAAATCATTAGTTGATTTCTGGTATTTAGAATTCCTATACTAATTTTATAAAAAAAAAATTAATTTGACTACTAATTATGTACTAATTTAAAAAAAAGTTGCTTAAAGTCGGATTTATCGGCAGAAAATCCGACGGTAAATAGGTGTCACAAAACATAATATAGCGCCAAAAATTACCGTTAGAAATATCCACCAATAACGAATTGCTTATTTCATCGTATTTATTACAAACTCTTACGCAAAATTCATCAGTAATTACCGTTAGACAAAATAATCCGCTAATAATTTTTTTTCGATAAATCTAACAGTAAATAAATTGTCGGCGAATTAATTACATAAATTCACCGATAAATATAATGGTATTCAATGTTTTTTTATGATGAAAATTTTTCATGTGTATTTTTGCCCATTCACTCTCATTAATTCACTAAGATACACTGAAATTTCAATAGATTAGATTTTCCACTCCCAAATTTCGCTCCAAATTAATTTCGTTTGTTTTTTTTCTATACTTTTGGATTTCTATGCAAATACATTAATAAAAATAAACACTGATACACTTATTTTTTGCTTTATTTTCAGTTTTTTTTATTGTATAATTTTGGATGTTCTTTTTTTTGGATATTTTTATTTTTAATTTTAAATATTATATATATATATATATATATATTTTTATATTTCTATCAGATTTTTTTTATATTTTTAAATATTTCTTATCGTATGATTTTGAAGGTTTTCTTCTCTATATTTTTAATTTTTTTTAGCGTATAAAAAAGTTAGCAAATTTAAAAAAAAAATAGTAAAAAATTAATTACCTAATCTTTTTCATAATCGAATTATAATGTTCAGACGAACATACATTAACCAATATGTTTCCCTTAAAAAGTACTTCAACGAATAATAAACTAGATGCATGTAGGATTAAATTAAGAGTAATCCAATACGAAAGGAATATGATTTTATTCTTTTTAAATATTGGCTGTCATCGGTGGGTGTAATACGTGATTATAATGCAGATATGTATTTTAATGTAATATTAGAGTTTAGCAGTAATTGTTCCTCGCAATTTGTAAGTAACAACAAGAAGATAAAAAAAAACAGAAAAAAAAGAAAATAAAATAAAGAGAAAAGGATAAATTCGTCCTTGACCTTTTTTTTAGAAGACATTTTCGTCCCTGATGATTACAAAATACAATGATGTCCCTGACCTTTCAAAATTTTGGACAAATCTATCCCCCCGTTAATCTCAGTCCGTTAGCCCCGTCGGAAAGTGCTGAGTTGGCTGCCGTGGCTCTGACGTGGATGTAACGGGGGGACACGTTGGTATGACTTTCTGGAAATAAGACAGATTAGTTCCCAGCCCCCTTAAACGACGCCGTTTCTCCCCCATCCCCAATCCTTCAAAATCTTGAACCCTATTTCCTCGTCTGCACAGAAAGGGAGAAGGTGGTGAACGAAGAAGGGGAGCATGGCATCGGATGGGGTATCATCTTGCTCCCGAAGGAGTGGAGATGTAGGAAGGGAAGAGCAATTCGCCGAAGGTTCTGGTCATAAGGGGAAGGATGGCAAAGATGCCGTGGCACCGAAGTGCTTCTGTGGAGAACACGCCATCATGTTCATGTCGAAGACCAGCAGCAACCCTAACAGATTATTTCTCGAATGTTCGTTTTATAAGGTATGTATAACTGTGTGGGAATCTGTTAGTGTTAGGGTTTTGGGTAACCCAGGTTTTCATAGTGATATATGTGGAATGAATTTGTGCAGGTGAGACAACCCCATTGCAAGTTTTTTTTGTGGTTAGATGAGCACATTGGAAGGCTTGGGTTGAGTGATTCAAGGTTCCAGGCAGAGAAGGAATTAGGTGACGTTGAAGAGCATGAATGGAAGCATGGCATGAAAAAGAAGATCAATTGTTTAGAGAAGAGGATTGTAGGTTTAGAGTCCAAAAAAAATTCAATTAGATGGTATATGTATGTGATTATAATTGTCCTGATTGCTGGTATTTTACGTTGTAAGAATTGATTGATGGTTTAATATGATAAATTTTGTTACATGTTGCCTGAAAAAATTTGAACATATTCTTTCTAGAAATGTATGAATTTTGTATCCTGTATATTGCAATGTAATGCAGAAAATGAAAGCTGGCTATATCACAGGTAATCAAACCCTGAGTAACTGGCATTAAACCTTTGAACCCAAACATTGTTCATTGTAACTGACAACCCAAAAAAAAAGGACAACTACTTGGCTAGTAATGTCTGCACATGTATGGCATGCTACCAATGACAAGTTTTTCCTTAACCACAAACAGGTTACCAAAAAAATAGGCTAATACCCAAAAAAAAGATAGTTATATCTAGGTAATACAAAAAACGTTTACAGCAGGACACATTTGTCACAAAATAACATAAGACATGAGTTGCTTCATTCCTTGGACTCCTTCGATGCTGAGACAGTTGGTTTAGATGCTTGTGGGGGTGGGGCCTGCTGAGGCTGTGCAGCTGCCTGCGTGCTAGATGGTGCTTGGTGAACTGGTTCTTGGTGCTGTGTGCTACAAGGTGGTGGCCCTTGAGCAAGTGGAGCAGGTGGCCTGAAAATCTTCTGTTTTGGTCTGAACTTTGATGGTTTAGGGCAAGCTGTGCTGGTGACCATGGATGGAGCATTTCCTGGGGGCCTAAAGGGCTGGTTTAAACTTGGGGCGGGTGGCCTGGCACTGGATCCCGTTGGAGCAGGTGGTCCTAATACAATTGTTGATCTTGTAACTCTTGTTGGAGCAGGGACAACGTTCATCGCAGTTGAACCAGCTCCGCTCGGAACCTGTCATATATGACGCCAACATAATCAAGCAATAAATACTCAGAAAATATACTAAACAAAAAATAATGACAAACAATTAGACAATTACAGTAGGTTGTTGCTGCTGGGGTGTTGAGCTGCTTGATTGGCTGTGTGAAGCATCCTGACAATTTAATATGAGGACATATTAGTCCCTCCGGATTCATATACTAATACAGATCAATCCTTGAAGATTCAGATACTAAGACATACAAATCCCTGAGCTTTAAAGTATTAAGACATTTTAAAGCCTGAACTACTTGCACTAGGGACAGAATAGTTGCTGGATCTTATAAGCAAATATACCATTATTAAGCAACTGATTTTACCTCTGGTGGTGGAGCAGACTGTGATAAAGGGAGACAGACAAGTGCTTGGGATGTGCTCTCTTTCTTCTTCTTAGGCCTTTTGGTCTTCAGTTTCCAATTCGGGTTCGATGGTGCTCCTTTGCAAGTTTTGTAATTATGGCCCTTCTCACCACACTTGCTGCAAGACACAGAGAACGACTTCTTCAGCTTACCCCCTTGCATCAGTGGCTCTGCAGGGTCTTTCTGCCGATTGTGCACCTTTGGGCGCCCAATCCCTCTTTTGATGATGGGTGGGTCTGGCTGTGTGAATTCAGTTATGGCCCAGAACTCTGAACTTGGCACTGGTTGAATGCAGTGTGCATAAGTCCTCCTGATGGACTCCATACACAGCCAAGGGTGCACGTAGTCTTGTGGCTGGTCCCGTCTCTTCCTAATGGCAGCAAGTGCATGTATGCAAGGCATGACTGAGGTGACAAGAGAAACAGTTTTAAAAATGTGCAAAATAACAAAACAATCCAGGAATCATTCTGACTACAGAGAGACAGAGGTTACCAGTAAGTTGCCATTTGTTGCACGAGCAAGTGTATTTAATTAGATCCACATCAACCTTGCTTGCCTTCCGGCTCACTTCAAACCTTTTCCTCTCGTTGTCACCAACCCATTCAGCCATCCACTTAGTACTAAGATTGACTAACCTCTCCATCCTCTTCTGCTGTACTGGTGCTTGCTTTCCAGTGTGGTTATCCAGGACCCGTTTGTGATTCACCATCCTCCTCATCAAATAACATCTGATTTCTTCACACATGGTGAGCATAGGCTTCGTACGGTAAGTAACTATTTTTGCATTGAAAACCTCACACATATTATTTGTGAGGTTATCAACCTTTGGCGCATGAGAGAAATATGCCTTAACCCAATTTTCTGGTGGAAACCTGCTGAGATATTCCCAAGCCTCATGGTTAACTTGCTTCAGCTTGTCCATACATTCCTTGAATTCTGCAATGGTTGTGCATCTAGCACACTCCCACACAACCTCCCTAATGTACAAGTCTTTGAAGCGATTGATGAAATTCTTCCACATGTGCATCACACAATTGCGGAGCTTTGCATGTGGCATAACCTCCTTTAGCGCAGGCAGTAAACCCTGCACCATAAAAAGGACATTAAGGAATGTTATGTGAAATTAAAACCTTCATATCTGAAACTAAACTAATTGACTAATCATAATTAAAGCTTACTTTTTGTTGGTCTGATATGAAGGTCCAACCATGGCTGGCACTGTCACCAATGTCTTCCTGGAGATTAGTCAGGAACCATTTTCAAGCATCTTTGGTCTCACTCCTAACAACTCCATATGCAACAACGTAGAACTGATTGTTGGCATCTTGGGCAACTGCTGCTAGAAGCCAACCCATGTAGTAGGTTTTCAAAAAACAGTCATCTAGGTGCAACAAAGGTCTGCACCCATCCTTGAACCCTTTCTTACAAGCATCCAAGCATATGTATAGTTTATCAAATACGGGAGGTGATTCTGGAACTGGCATAAGCTCCAACCTGGCCGTCGAACTTAGATTGCTTATCAAAATCTGCTCACAGTAGTCTCTGCTCCGTTTGTATTGGTCCCTCTCATTGCCCATGATCTTCTCCCTAGCTTCAACTACTGCTCTGTACACCATCTTAGGGTGGAGACATAATGAAAAATCCTCTCTTAGAAAGTCAGTTGCCTCCTTCGTGTTCATGTGGGGTTGGGTTGCCATCCCCTTTTCAATCTTCTTGCTAAGCCAATGCTGGTCAGCTGCATTGCTCCCTAAATCCTTTGCACAAGTATGTTCTTGCACATATGTCTTTACTTGATAACACTGCAAGGTTTTGTTATAGGATAAATGAACCAGGAATGGACACTCCTCATCCTTGCAACCCACCCTTACCCTCTCCTTGTCATTCTTTATCCACTTCAACTCCCTCCCTTCAGCTATGAAGGAATCCTTCACCACCTCCTTAAACCTTTCAACAGTAGCAAAGTTGGTTTCCAACTCAAATCTCCCCTCTCCGTGAGCATAGTCATCATCGAATTCAGGAAATCTCCTGCTGCTACCTTCATCATCAGATGAAATGGGTGTATGCAACTCCTCGGATTCATACTCAAATACGATTTCTTCCATTTCTGATGGCAACTCACTAATGTAGAAACCCCCTACCCCTGCATTGTTCGGCTCCACACCAGGATTACCACCACCTCCTCCTTCATCATTCGGCCGAGCAGCCCCCTGACCACCAGTATTAACCCCTGAACTATTTTTTCCCCTAACATTCACCCTGGCCCTTTTCTGAACCCTCCTCTGTTCAACCTTAGCCTTTCCCTTTGACCCTTGCCTCCTTGCAGCTGGCTTCTTCGGGGTGACTATCTTTTTTCTACCCTGTGTTGGTCTTTTTCTCTTGCAACTGGCTTCTTTTTCACTCTCAGAACTAGATGTCTCCACTCCAGCTGGTGGAGGTTTGTACAGCACATCCTCCGTGCTTTCGTACCCGTCATCTGATGAAGAGGATGTCTTCAGTTCCTCTAATATCTCATCCACATCCACCTCCACATCCCTGCCCCATCAGCATCCCTTTCCAGCATCTTCAACAACCTCAGGTACATCTACTCCATGATCAAAGTATATATGAAACTCAGCAGAGTTTTGGTTCTTCGATATGTTTTCTCTCATTGCATTTATCCCAGCATCCCCAGTTAACTTGTTCAAACCCGACTCAATGTCGCTACTTGTGGGATCATACCAGTATACTTCCCTGTATGACTGGTATCCCAAACCCTTGAACAACGTAACAAGGTCTCCAAAGTTCACAAAGTCCAGGTCCATCTCAGGGAATCTCTCTTCCTTCCCATTTTCATAAACCAGGGCTCCATCAATCCCTTTGACAAACTTTCCTCCATGGTAAAAAACCGTCACCACAAAAACGTCAACCATCTGAAATTAACCAATGATCAACAACGTCTCAGTCCATAAACAGTTACCAAAATTTTTAACGAAACCCCTTTGCCCGAACAAGTTCTCCCCTACTGATCATACACACAACGTTTTCAAAAGAAATAAACCACTACATTATACCCCTGTTTCCCACGCTCTCAACATGCACACACACAGCATTCACCCTTCCTTCCCACACAATAACTAAAACTTAAACGAAAAGGATCACGATCTTACCTTCTAAGGAAGACAGCAAGTACGCCCTCAACGAAACCCTCCTTGTTGGCTTCCCACAGCAACTCCACGACGGACCGATTGCTCTTCCACGTAGTGCAATTTTTGGAGGGAGAAACAGGGGGGAAACTTTGATCGTTGCTCTTCTAGGGTTTTCAGTAATTCAGAGGAGAAAGCATGGGTGTTATGGGTATTGCATATGGGAATTAAACTGTGTTTGGAGGGGTTTAGGGAGAAACGGCGTCGTTTAAGGGGGCTGGGACTAATCTGTCTTATTTCTAGAAAGTCATGCCAACGTGTCCCCCCGTTACATCCACGTCAGAGCCACGGCAGCCAACTCAGCACTTTCCGACGGCACTAACGGGCTGAGATTAACGGGGGGATAGATTTGTCCAAAATTTTGAAGGGTCAGGGACATCATTGTATTTTGCAATCATCAGGGACGAAAATGTCTTCTAAAAAAAAGGTTAGGGACGGATTTGTCCTTTTCTATAAAATAAACGATTAGAAATATGATAGAGGCGATTTGCGAAAAAAGTCTAGAATTTTTTTATCTCCTTTACAAATGGGTTTTTTATTTAAATAAAATAAACTAATACCAAAATTACTGGATTTCCCTACGTAAATATCATCTTTCTACTATTATATAAATCGTTATAGGGACATGAGAATTATATAATATGTTAACCATGCCACCCAAGAACGATTTATGCATGAATGACCTAGGAGAATAAGGAGTAAATCGTTGCAGGGCACAGGATTATAGGTAACGCATAAATCATCCCACCCTACAAAGGCTTGACACGATTAAAGCAAATTCTCTCAAGCCTGTCACGATTTATGTATAATAGAGTACTTTTATTTATAATATTTTAATTTAAATTATATCTATTTAAATTTTAACTTAAAAAATAAAAATATAATTTTTATAATTTTAATTATTAATTTCAATAATAAGATTAAATTAAATTTAAAAAAATAATACTAACAAATTATAATAAAAAAAATACTAAACTTTAATATATAAATTTAATTTTTTTCTTTAAAAAAATATCAAAAGGTATTAAAAAATATAATTTTAAATAATATAAATTCATATTGTTTTGAGTAACATAAATTTAAGTTTTTATAAAATTTTTAGTATTCGTTCTTCATATG
The DNA here is from genome assembly GCF_059453495.1 of Arachis ipaensis. Lineage (NCBI taxonomy): Eukaryota > Viridiplantae > Streptophyta > Magnoliopsida > Fabales > Fabaceae > Arachis > Arachis ipaensis. The sequence continues at coordinate 107,769,792 of NC_142437.1, forward strand.
ATTTTTTTAATCATTTGTATTGATGCATAATTTTTATAGAATTCTTTTTGTCATTTTTTATTTGATTTTGTATAAATTTTAATTATTTTTTTATAATTTTAATTATTAATTCTATTAAAAAAATTAAATTAAATAAAAAAATATTGACAAATTATAATGAAAAAAGTACTAAATTTTAATATATAAATTTAAGTTTTTTTTTTAAAAAAAAAATCTAAAGGTGTTAAAAAATATAATTTTGCATAATATAAATTTATGTGTTTTTGAGTAATATAAATTTAAGTTTTTATAAAATTTTTAGTATTTGTTATTCATGTAATTTTTTAATAATTTTTATTGATGCATATTTTTTATAAATTGCTCATGTAATTTTTTTTAATAATTTTTATCGATGCATATTTTTTATAATTTATATATTAAAAAATAATAGAAAAATTCTATAAAAAATAGAATTATTAAAATAAATTACATGGATAACAAATACTAAAATTTTTATAAAACTTAAATTTATGTTACTCAAAAATACATAAATTTATATTATGCAAAATTATATTTTTTAACATCTTTTGATATTTAAAAAAAAAAACTTAAATTTATGTATTAAAATTTAGTATTCTTTTTATTATAATTTGTTAGTATTTTTTTATTTAATTTTTTTAATAGAATTAATAATTAAAATTATAAATAAATAATTAAAATTTATACAAAAGCCAAATAAAAAAATGACAAAAAAAATTCTATAAAAAATATGCATCAATAAAAATGATTAAAAAAAATTATATAAACAACGAATACTAAAAATTTCATAAAAACTTAAATTTGTTACTTAAAGCAACATAAATTTATATTATGCAAAATTAATATTTTTTAACACCTTTTGACAATTTTTTTAAAGAAAAAATTTAAATTTATGTATTAAAATTTAGTATTCTTTTTATTAAAATGTGTTAGTATTTTTTAATTTAATTTAATCTTCTCAATGAAATCAATAATTGAAATTATAAAAAAATATATTTTTATTTTTTAAGTTAAAATTTAAATAGATATAATTTAAATTAAAATATTATAAATAAAAGTACTCTATTATATATAAATCATGCCAGATTTGAGAGAGTTTACTTTAACACGTTAATCGTGCCAAACCTTTGTGTTTTAGCTCAAAATCACGTGAATCTTTATAGGGTGGGACGATTTATGCGTACCTATAACCATGTGCCCTACAATGATTTACTCTCTATTTCCCTTGATCATCTATGTATAAATCGTTTTTGGGTGACATGGTTAACATATTATATAATTCTCATGACCCTAAAATAATTTATATAATAATAAAAAAAAGATATTCATGTTTCAAAATTTGATTTAGAGAATTCAATAATTTTGATATTAATTTATTTTATTTAAATAAAAAATCCTTCACAAATCATCCCATTATGCATCAAATCACTCCTACCATACTTTTAGTCGTTCTCTCTATTTTCTTCTCTTTTGCTACTTTTTTTCTATTTGTCTACAAATCGCGAAAAACAATTTTTATTAGTCTCTAGTATTACAGTAAAATACATAGCTACATCATAATTATGCATCACACTAAATATCATCCAATTTTCAAAAAATTAACCAAAGGAATATGCTTTAACTCCTCCATACATCGCTCGGGTGAATGCTATGCTCTTCTTTAATATAAAAGCACTTTTGAAAATGCTGAAAGACAGAATAATACTTGGATGCTTTCTGACCATATAATAATAACGTACCCTAACCTTAGCTACAAGGACACACATAATCAAGAGAAGGAACCGAAGGACAAAGGTACTTGTCCTTTGCAAACAAAATTATTTTGGAATTGTCGACCATAGGGCTTGGACTACAGATAGATAGGTAGGACCCTTTCTTTTTTCCAAGATATACTTTTTACTTTTTGATAAGTATATCTATAATTAGGTGTCATTTTAAGGATTATGTTATGGTAAAAAAATATTTTTTAGTGGAGGAAAAATATTTTTTTATAATAAAAATTAAAGATATATATAAAATATTTTTTATTAAAGATATGTATATATATAATACATACTAAAAAGAATTAGTTATAATCTTCGCCTTTTATCAAAGAAATTTGTATTATTTAATATCTTATGTAAAATATGTATATCATATAACTTTAATTTGTATTATATAAAAGTTGAGCAATATATATTATATATGAAATAAAATTATCTAATTCAATCTAATCATAACTATAAGATAAGTTTCTTTAATTTATTAGGTTTTAGACCATTTGATAATAATAATAATAATAATATAAGATTCAACTACTCATTTTGACCAATAATAATTGTGGAATTAAAATATATGATAAAAAATTGACTACATGCACATTAATTATTGGATTGTATCAAATTTTATGATGTACAACTAAGAGTCTAATAAGACTATATTATTATATTGAACCTTGCTTTTTTTTTTTTTTTATCTTACCAACGAAACAAAATGCGTACGATCACTGCCACAAAAATTACTTTTAATCACAAATATTTAGTGATAATTATATATTTTATTATTAAAATATAAAATATAAATTAAAATTAATAAAACCTTCTTTATATATTCCAAAAATATATGATAACTTATTTTTGATATGTATATAATATTTTTCAAAAGCAAAATTGGATTACCTGTCCCGCTGCCCGTGACATTTTGTAATTAGCAGCCAAGTCGAGAAACATAATAACTACGAAACTTTTTTTTTTTGTTAATTTTATTTCTTTTTTAACAAAGATTTTTGAGCTGGATATACGCCAAATTTAAGGGGATGGACCATATGTAATTATATTACGTTACAAATTTGAGCAAAGAAATGAATTGGTATGTGTTAGTGGATTGTTATGGAATATGAATGCCTTTCTTTACACCCTAAACCGTACATACATATTGGCCCCCAACAAAATGTTGTGGATAAGAACTTTTTCTTTTTAATATGCTGATTGAGACATTTTAGATTGGAAGTGTGTATATCGTAAGTTGATTAATTAAGAAATTAAAATGTTGGGAAGTATGAAAATTTACTTACTACCAAATTCATTAAACTTTTGCTATGAAATTAAATTGGTCATATTAAATCCCAACTTCCATTATTAACCATACTTTTTTGTAATACTAAAATGGTGAAGGTTATGGTGTCTAAAAGATGGTGTTTATTTACTAAAAAATTTTAAAAAATAATATTTAATTTAAAAAATATAACAATAAATAATTTTTAAAAAATTAAAATTTATTACAAAAAATAAGTTAAGTAAAATTTAGGTACCAACTCATAGACACTATAGAATTGGTCTACTAAAATTTTATAAGAACAATAAAGATCGAACTTTAAAATTTTTCTAATGATAAAATTTCACTATTATATTTTAAAATTACTACTTATTCTAAAATTTAATTAAGTTGTTAATAGAAATATGTGAATGATTTTATCAGCCAGATCAAATATATCAAGTAATTCATCATTAGATGGCATGTTTTTTTACCTATGACTCCAATATGCGTGTAGCATTATCATTTTGAATAATAAAATACTTAAAACAAATTAAGATCATATAAATTTTGGTTTAGAAAATAAAATATTTGAGTTAAATATATTCTCATAGAATATATGTAAATAATGTTTATTTAATTATTATAATTAAGAATATTATTAAAAAATTATTTAATTAATTTTAACATTAAAATAATAAAATATTATATATAGAGCAATATTATATGACCAATAAAATTTATTTTTATTAGTACTTAGCTAACATTCTAAATTCTAAGTACTAAATTCAAAATCCTAAATTTTAAACTGCAATACTGATAATATAAAAATAACGTGTTAGCCAAAGTATTGATTAATATTAATAAAAAATATTAATCCCTAATATTTTTTCATATTATTTGATTTTGATACAAATATTTTAAAAAGAAAATAGTATATATATCAGTAAGAAATTAATTAAAGCTGAGTGGCATATTTGGCTATTAGGATGTGCAAGATCCGACCCAAATTTAAAATAGATTTTGTTGGGTTTGAGTTTTTTTAATCAAGTATTATTTTTTTTTTGTCAAATTTGAATTATGCTTTGGATTGACTTAATCTAACCCAAAGTCATGTTTTATAACTAAAATATATATTTTACAGTAAAATTATTAATAAATATTATATTTTTATACTTTAATTAATATTTTATATTATAAAATATCATTTTATCTTTAAAAAAAATTCAATGTAAATATATATAATATTTATTAAATTTAATCTTTAAAAATGATATTATATTAATTTATTATATAAAATTTATAAAATGATATTTATTTGGGATGGAGGGTATAATTGGATGGCTATAAGGGATGGAGTTGTAGAATAATGTTGTCCCATGATGACATATCTATATTATAGATCTCCATGACTATGTGTCTGTTAGTTTGTGTTCCTATCAAAGACATGGGAAACACTGAGCTGGACTTTGTGTTTTTTGGTTCAAAGCATTGAACCTAACAGGAAGGTGCAACAGATTATATGGTTGTCATTTGTAATCTTCATGCATGTACTTTCAGAAACACGTTAGGAAGGCATCAATATCGATCTCCCTTAAATTCAAAACCACTATTTGCTCTCTGGAAAATTCGAAGCTGTATATAGAATATGGGTATATGAAATAATATGGTGGGTATATTATTGTCATATTACTTTTCGAGAAATATTTGTTACGAAATTATTTAATTATTTAATTTATTTGTGACAATACATATATTAATTATAATAACAAATTATACTATTTTAAATTAAATGATTTATATAACAGTGATCTCAGTTATTGTTATAAATACTAAATTGAATAAGTCATAATTATTTTTTATTTGGAATTAAATGAGAATAAAACCAGATATTATCTTTTGAACTTTAGATATATTATTTTTTGAACTTTAGATACTATTTTTATTTGGATTTTAGGATTTAATAAGTATCATACTCAAATATAGATAGTGACTTCAGGATTTCGGTCCCCCCAACATACCAAAGCCGGCTCAGGAACTCTTTATCTATAAGAGAAATTGCAATTCAGCCACCTATTAGAGATGGAAGCCACTTAGATAAAGATGTCAAAAACATCTTTTTTTAAAGATGTCAAAAACATCTTTTTTTAAAGATGTTTTTTAAAAATTAAAATTTAACATATATAATTAATTAAACTGTCTTATTTTTATTAAAATTAGATCGGACAAATAAATTTAGCTAAAAAATTAATAAATATAATTTTGAACAGATATAAATTAATATTTATTATAAAAAATGACTACAATATTTTTATTATAAAAAATAATTAAAATACTCCTATTTTATATATATATTGAAAACTCTAACTCCTATCCGTACGACGATAGAGAAGAAAAATGCTAAAATTTAAGATTCTCAAAATCAATATATATAATAAGAGTATTTTAGTCATTTTTTATAATAGGGGTATTGTAGTAATTTTTTATAAAAAAATAAAATTAATTGAGACCGTTTTAAAATTTGATTCACCATTTTTTGGTCAAATTAATTTGTCTGACCTAATTTTGACAAAAATAACACGATTTAATTAATTATATGTGTTAAATTTTAATTATAAAAAACATCTTTAAAAAAGATATTTTAGACGTCTTTATCGGAGTGGTCTCTATTAGAGATACAGAAGGTTTTGGTTGACGAAGACTGAGACAACTCTTCCATTAATTTTTAATTTCTATTTTCTACGAGTAAAGATACGCTTCCGTACTATATATATATATAATTTTTGGTAATTTAATATGAATAATTTAGATTATAAAATATTTTATTTCAACAAATGGTATAAGAACTATCTATAATTTAATTATAAAAAATATTCGATTTTATTTTTGGATAAATATGTATATGTATACGTTGTTTACATTAATATTATTGCATACAAAGTTATATCTATTCTTTGGTGACTGTCTAATACTATTACACATATATAATCTATATTCTCCTTTAAATATCGTCAATGCCGATTAGGTTGTGGTTCTTTTACATATATGTGTCCTGTGGCTCATTTTTTTGGTTATGGGACCAGAGTTGTGTTGTGCATAGTTATGGGTTACAAGGAAGTTAGACTATTGTGTGGGGCAATTTTTTGCTCAATAGCAGGTTAGAGAAGTTGGACCGTGCGAGTACTTTGCAACGAAAATAGGGTGACAAAATCGGATGGTTCGATTTGAATGGAGGAAAAATTTGAAAATCCAGCAACCTCAAATCGGACTGTCCGTGTTGTGTGTGTTTAAATTTTGATTAAAAATTCCTATAACAAGTTGTATGGTCCGATTTGAGTTTTATAATTTTTTTTGAATCAGAAGCAAGTAATCACTGGGTCCGAGATAGGGGTGCATATATGTATATGTGTATAAAAGTGTGTGGCTTGTGAAGAAGATTTTAGATCTGGTTCTTCTTCTTGTTCGACCACTTCTTCTCTTTTCTTCTACCTGTGTTCTTCTTTCTGTAAAATGAAGTAAAAAATTTTGGTTTTGAAGTTTCTGTTCTTATTTAGGTAAGTGAGAGAAATGGATGATAGAGTTCTTTTAAAAGTGTATTAATTTGGTTAGATTTTGTTATAAACTTCTGAAGGAGTGAAATTTATTTGTGAAAATCCGTTAGATGTTGTTATTCCCTTCACAATCTCATTTGAAGAGCTCAAAGGTGTGATCTGTGAGAAGATTGATTCTGAGATGTCGAGGAAAATATCTTGTATTTTATACAGATATCCCATACTGGTGTTTGGTAGATTCGTCCAATTTGAAACCAAATATGTAACGGACGAAGCGAGTATGCAAGAGATGTTTTCAATGTATATTGAAAGTCGTACCCGAATCTCGTTCATTGAGTTTTACATTGAATTCGAACAATCTGAGGCCGACCGGAATATTGTACGAGAAGATTACAATAGTGACAATGAAGAAAAGTTCGAAAGCAATTACGAAATTGTTAGTCCAAACGGAGATGAAGATCAATGTGATGGCACTGTGGCCCTAGATGTGACAGACGTGGCAAATGTACTCGTGAATGAAGTGCCGTTTGAGGATCCATCTTTCATGCGAGTGTTGAATTTGGAGACCATGCATGTTCTGGAGTTTCCGGAATATATGAGTGTAGGTACGTAATTGGCTATATTTATAAAAAAGATTAGAGTTTTCTAATAATTTATGTGGACGTGAATGTTAGGTGACATGTGAATATATACCCAATTAGCAGTTGTTTATTGTTATTATTTAGGTAAGTTTAAGATAATAGTTTTTTTTTAATTAGTTATTGGTTTAGTTAAATATAAATTAGTATGTAGTTAATTATTTAGGTAATTATGGTAGCGTTTGTTTTGAGGTACTGAGATAGAGACTGAGAAACTGGGACTCAGTATCGTGTTTGTTAGTTCAGAGACTGGTATTAAAATTTCTGTCTCTGTCTCTAAAATTTCAGTATTTCAGTACCTCCAAAAAGTAGGGACACAAGAGACTGAAATTTTTAGAGATGGAGACTGAAACTTTAATAACATTTTATACCTAAAATACTTTCATTTCAATTAATTAATTCCAATTTTATCCTTTGTGAAAATTAAATTAGAGTTTCATTCTTGTTTCAATTCCTGTCTCCTATTTTGCACCAAACAGAATATTGAGATTTATTTCAATCCCTGTCTCTTAGTCTCTGTCTCTCAGTCTCAGTCTTTCCGTCTCTGTCTCTCCACCAAACGCTACCTATGTGTTTAGGTTTTTATTTTATTTAGACTGAGATAAAACCTGATATAAAGTTTATCTATATCATAATTGATGCAGTGAATATTGATGTACCTTTAAATTTGGTTATTAAATATCCGTGTAATAATTTTTTTTATATGGTTGTCATCCCGCCAGAAATTTCTATTGTCGCAGATAGTGAATTTGCTGTCGGGATGGAATTCAGTTCCAGGGAAGCTGTTATTAAGGCGATGAAAGAATATAGCATTCGAAGAAGTGTAGACTACCGGGTGTATGAGTCGGAGCCGTTGACATTTTATGCGAAGTGTACACAGTATGGGCCTGGGTGTGATTGGCTTATCAGGGTTAGCATGATCAGTAGGAAGCATTGTTGGGTGGTACGGAGGTATAATGGTAGTCAAACTTGTACCAGATCTACCATTTCTCAGGATCATTCCAAGCTGGATTCAAACACAATTGCAGAAGCAATAAAGCCATTGGTTGAGGCTGACCCCTTGTTAAAGGTAAAATCAGTTATTGCAGAAGTGCAATTGAAGTTCAACTACACCGTCAGTTATCGGAAAGCATGGTTGGCTAAGGAAAAGGTAGTAGAAAAAATATTTGGAGGTTGGAAGCATCGTACGAAGCGTTGCCTATATGGTTTGAGGCCATGTGTCATAAGGAGTCATCAACTGTCGTCCATTTCGAGACTATGCCTGCATATCAAGGCGATGACTTGGTCAGTGATATTCGGGTATTGCATCGAGTCTTTTGAAGTTATTACCCTTGCATTAGAACATTCAGGCATTGTAAGCCAGTTGTGCAGGTGGATGGGACTCACTTGTACGGAAAGTATAAGGGTTGTCTGTTAGTGGCAGTTTCACAGGATGGCAACAACAACATCGTCCCAATTGCATTTGCTATTGTGGAAGGAGATACTTCTGATGCGTGGCATTTCTTTCTCAGTAACCTGCGACAACATGTTGTGACTCAAGATGGTGTGGGACTGATATCCGATCGACACGAATCCATCGATGCAGCTGTGGAGCGGAGTAACGGAGCTTGGTCGCCTCCTAGAGCTTTTCACATGTTCTGCATCAGGCATATTGAGTCAAACTTCCTGAGAAAATTCAAGGCACCGTACCTGCAAAAACTTGTCGTTAATATAGGTAACATTGAGTAATTGGAAGTTTGTTATTAATAGCATTTCATTCATTAAGTGTATGTAAATCCCTTTTTTATGTTTGTTTTTTGTTATTCTGCAGGATATTCGCAGACGGTGCACGAGTACAAAGTGTGTTACCAGCGTTTGCGAGAACGCGGTGAGGCTTACACTAACTGGTTAAACCGAATCCCCCGTGAACAGTATGCATTGGCATTTGATGGTGGTTATCGATGGGGTCACATGACGACAAACCTAGTCGAATGCATTAACTCTATGCTGAAGGGTGCACGCAAACTCCCAATCACTGCACTTGTCAAAGTAACATTCTACAGGCTTAACGAGCTGTTCACCCGAAAAAGAGTCGAGGCGGAGGCTCGGATTAATGCTGGCCATGTATTTTCGGAGCTTGTGACCACAAAATTGCATGCAAACCAACTTGTATTAGGAAACATCCAGGTTAACTGCTTCGACAGGTAGAATGAGGTATTTGAAGTGTGTGAGATGCCTAGTGGATTGGAGTATGCCGTCGACCTCCGTCGGCATCAATATGACTGTGGCGAGTTTCAGGTGGATCGGATTCTGTGTCGACATGTGTTTGCATGTTGTACAAATCAACGACTGGACTGACAACTGTATGTGCATGATGCGTATAAGATGGACCAGGTTCGACGGGTTTACCGAGCTAGGTTTAGGCCACTGAAAAATCCTTCTACATGGCCTACTTACAACGGACCGCGATTCGTACCCAATCCATTCCTAAGACACGTGACCAAAGGTCACCCCAGGATGACCCGCTTCTTGAACGAGATGGACACGCGAATGTTGCGTCCTCCACGGCGATGTAGGCAATGTAGTTCTGAGGGACATAGCAGTAGTAGATGCCGTCGGTCAGCTGGTGCACCTGCCGATCATAATGCTCAGTAGAAATATATATTATCTTTCTCAACATGTTATGTATTAATATGCTATTTGAAACATTGTAACTTATATCAATGTACTCTTATGACATATGCAACTTAAGATCATGTCCAGTAAATTAACAACATGTGAAGCATTGTAACTTCTCCATGTACTTATTAATCATGCATACTAAGTTTACATGTCCCGGTTAACAGATACATAGATTCATTAAGTAATACATTGAAAAGTTAACTAATACATAGAAAATATTAACAACACAACATCTACTTTCTGATTGCCCACTTTACATCATTCACAAGTTTCTTGCATTTCTTTGCGGCCTTTTTGAACACAGACGGAGTGAATTGATTAGCGCTACGACGGAGCGGATCAACCCTGAGATTGTAGTCTTTGCCCGTTTCATCCGGAGTACTGCCTCACCTGTACACAATTTAATTAGACAGACCATCCTAACATGAACATAATTACATAGATTGAGAAAACAAGTATATATGTACTATCAGTCTCAACAGAGATACCACACATGAATATAATAACATTAATTTATCAAACAAGTATATATGAGTCACGCCATATGAATGTAATATAATCAGTTGACCATAGAAATAAGGCAATACTAGTACCTGTATCATCACCATCATCAGATGCATCATTACGGGATTCTTCATCCTCATTAGTGTCCTCATCTTCCTCATCATCTGGTTCATCTACAAGATACTCATCAGTCTCTTGCTCAAGTGTCTGGGCATTTTCTTCAATTAGACTCATTGAAACACAGTGAGGATTTTGACTATTAAAAACTCATCGACCACCTTCACTTCTACTAGAGTCACCAGAAACCAACCCTCCCGATGCACCTGAGGAAGTGATACCCGGGAACCTCGCGTTCAATGAATACCTACCCGCCATGATATCATACTGATAGCCATATTGTGATTGGCTTGCCTCTGCTGCCATGAACAACTGGCTAAAAGAACCTCCTTCACCTGAGTCATACTGTGGCACACTCCAATACTGCTGATGGATTGGGTATGATGAGGTAAACTGCGTCTGAGGTACATATTGGCTTAAGGACTGAGGTTGTTCTTCTGGAGGTGGAGGTGGCGGTGAATGTGGTAACTTTTCTTCACCTAAAGCATCGTTCTCTTCATTATCCTCATTCCCTTCAACCACATCATCCATGACCTGATCACCTTCATCATTCTCTTGAACCACACGATCCGACAACCTCAAGTGGTGGCCATATTTATTACGGTACCAGTGCATGTAAATATCTAAGGGATTCTGTGGAGGCATTGGAAGCTCAGTAAGAACGTGATTATACTTGTTTGTCCATTGCATAACCCAAAATGAATGACTTGTGGCTGTGGCCTAGTTAATATTCTTAGTTTCAGTTAGGACTTCATTGTGTGCCTTGTCCAGATTCTGTTCCTGATGAGGAACTCCTTGAACAAAACCGAACTGTCGCCTAAACCGATCGGTAGCATACCACTCAATGCATTCAAAAGGCACCAATGGCACCGTAGCACTCCATACAACCGAATTCATGTAAATGTCAGCAGAAATTATGACCGGATCCACGCGATCCATAGCATAAGCAACCCACACAAACTGGTGAAAATTAACGACACTCATGATTACAATCCAATTAACAATAACATTAAACCAAAATCGGATACTTTGAACCGAAAATATACCTGGCCTTCCTGAAGATCATCGAATGCCTGCCTAAAGTGAGCAAGTGTAGAATACCTAAAGCGTCGGTCTCCACGCTCCCAGTTACGCCACCTAATATGACGTATTTCATTAATACAAATCGATTCTAAATATGAAGATACATAGTCAACGTAAGATAATGTTACCTATTTGCAAGCGGAAAATTGCAGGGTTCCCTCAGAACCGGTGCTAGATATGGCATTCGGATAAAAGCCCAAACGAGCAACAGTGTGAGTGGACCATCGATCTCCTTACAGTCATAACGAGATGCCCTGCATAATGCCCTATAAAGGTGGACTTGGCATGCCGAACCCCAACTGTATTGCCCGATACTGCCAAAATCACTTAGCAAGGACAGAAATTTTCAGTGCACAGATGTCCCAGACTTGTCTCCAAACAATATCGTACCGATCAACAACATAATATGGCACTTCACGTACCTCTGTATACTATTTTCATCAATCAACTGTAAACGTTCTTTCAGATCACGAAGCTATGTCAGTTTTATGCAGCTCCCTCTACAGTCTGACTTTCTTGGTGCAACCCCAAATTGATGCAGACACTCCGCCTCTAAGATTTCAAAACTACTAAGAGTCATCCCTGTGACTGGAAGACCGTCCGTCGGAAGACCGAGAATTAAGGCCACATCTTCCAGCGTCACAGCACATTCACCAACCGGAAGGTGGAAGGTATGTGTATCTGGATGTCACCTTTCAACTAAAGCATTCACTAGTGCCTTCTGACATTAGACTATTCTAATCTGGGACGCATGATAAAAACCAGTAAACTATAGATGCTCCTCCACTCTATCATCATACCGATCCGGGGGCATAGAATGATCACAGGTCAACATCCGTAAACTCTACAAAAACATAAAATACTAGTCAAATTATTAACAATTACTAATTTACTACTAAAAAATCATAATTTTCTAACTAGAGCAACTAATTAAGTAAAATCATGCTAAATTTTTTGTTAATTACCAAATATAGTCATTGCCACCCTAACTTACCAATTAATTACCTATCATTATTAATCATTTATCACCAGTAACTCCACAAACAAACATTAAATCAAATCACACCACACAAGTATCATACATAGTTTTACTAAATTTAATTAAGACAAACAATTTTACTAAATCCAATTTACTAAGTAATAATATTTTAACTCCTAAATTTAGTTGATTATCCGAAAGCAAACACGTTGTATTATATTTTATAAAGTCTAATTGTTAATCAAAATCCTCTACATTATTTCCAAAACATTGCCACCCTTAATCTTTCTTTATTTACTGTTACCAAAAATTTCTATCACTTATATTGTTATAACTTCTAAAATTAATTATAAAAGTTAAATAATTAATTATAATTTCTATAATTATTACAAAAATTTCTATACATATATTTTTGATTAATCTGTAATTTCTCTAACTCAAATATTATGATTGATTAAAATATTCTCCAACCATATTTACATATAATAATAATAATAATAATAATAATAATAATAATAATAATAATAATAATAATAATAATAATAATAATGTCACTCATATATGCTCCTAACTTGAACTATTAACAACAATAATTTTAATTAAATTTCTAGCAATAATCAGTATATTTCTAAATAATAATAATAATAATAATAATAATAATAATAATAATAATAATAATAATAAGCTCACTACTGACATATGCTCTTATCTTGACTATCTAACAACAACAATCTTACTTACATTTCTAGCAATAATCAATATATTTTTAACTAATAATAATAATAATAATAATAATAATAATAATAATAATAATAATAATAATAATAATGTCATCGATATATGCTCTAAACTTGAACTACTAACAACAACAATCTTAATTAAATTTCTAGTAATAATTAGTAAATTTCTAAATAATAATAATAATAATAATATAATATGCTAAAACTACAAGCAACAACTATAATTAACAGTCTAACAACTATAATTATAATTTTAAATAATAAAAATAATAATAATAATGATAACATTAAGAATAATAATAATAATACTGAGGTTGCTAACTGTAATTAACTTTCTAACAACAATAATACTGATTCTGAAATATTAAAAAATTAATAAATACACTTACATAATCATCATAGCTGAGATAATTTACAATATGAAATTCAGGACGATCAACATATATTTTTTCTTTTTCGGCATCTTGATCTGTTTTGTATGAAAGAGTTGTGTGTGTGTGTTGTTGAAGGATGAAGAAGAAGGAAGAATGTGGCTGCTGGGTGGATGGGGATAGATGAAAATGATGGTTTGAGTGGGATTTAGAGGTAGGTTGGGTAGTAAAGGGTTCATTGCTGGTTGAGGGGGCACCGTCCTGGGGAGCAAGGGAGCTGCGACACGTGAAAGCCCATACACAACTCGCACAGTCCGTGTTGTGTGTGCAAGTCGGACCGTCCGATTAGCCACTTTCCACTTGCACAATCCGATTTCTGGCTACGCTGATCCCACATGTAGGTAAAGCACACCTGCTCCCCATAATGGTGTTTAGTCCCATTGTTACCTCCATATCAAAATTAATTAGCGGTGTCCTGTCATTCATCGCCATTCATATATGTTATTATTTATTACTCGTTTGATTTTATATATTATTGCATGCTTATAATGTGATACAAGCTAAGCATATGTTGGTTACTATTTTTCTTATATATGATATGATATTCATAATATTTACTGTTTTTCTTATATATATATAAAAGAGAAAATAAACAACAATAAAAAAGAAAAAATAAATAAATAAAAAACTGTTTAAGAAAAACAGTCCTAATGAATATTACTCTCAAACTCCTTCTAAGGCAACGGAAGCTCCACTTAAGAAGAAAGGGTTCTCATTGCAGTCTTTACCATGATGTCTGCTACTATGTTTGTATCTCTCAAGATCAACTGGAGATCAGCACGCCATTTTCAAGATATGATATCTCAAATATTTAACACCAAAGGATCAATAAAACCAGAGCAATCCTGTAAATTATTGACAATAGTAAAGGCCTCCACACAGTCTGTCTCACATATAATGTCTCTTTACCCTGAGTCCCATGCTAAAAGAAAGCCTTTCCAAATAACAAACAACTCTCTTTGCAAAATGCTACGACTCTCAATTGTTTTCAGACAACCTCGTTGCCACCTTCACTTCCAATCTCTGCTAACATAAGCAAAACCAACCCGAGCACCATTGCCAAGATAGCTAGCATCACAATTAATCTTAAAGGTACCCATTGAGGGGGAAAATCCAAGAGCCACTAATGGTGAAGGGGATAGATAGTCGTTGCAACTTAAAAATATTTTGGAGCTCCTTTTCTAATGACAAAGCCATACCAGTCACCTTGTCTGTGGTCCAATGCTCGTGAGGATGAAAGATCTCGTTATTCCTCGAACACCAAATCCACCAAAGACCAGAAAAGAATCTAAATGGGCATTGTTTGATATTATGTATGAACCAACTCATCAAATCCACTGGTTGACCGGAGATTCCCAAAGCTTGCCAAACTAGCTGGACTTTTGGACAATCCCAAATGCAATGTAAAACCGATTCTTGACATGAGAAACATCGTGGACAGCTATTCGCGTGCGAAATTCCCCACCTAAAACGAAATGCAGCATAGAACGAGCCTCCCGAAGACATAGCCAGGCCAAAAATTTGTACTTTTCTGGAACATGTTGACGCCAAAGCTAAAGCCAATTACCCCTATCCTCCCAACTAAACATCTTCTTACTGAGCCACAAACACTACAAAAAAAGGCCTATGGTCACGGTAAAAAACCATGACCATAGCTAGTAAAAATGGTGACCATAGATCCATGGTCACGGTTTTTTACTGTGGCCTATTCTCTCATGGCCATAGGTCTATGGTCACGGTTTTTTTATCTATGGTCACGGTTTTAATTTTCAAATTCTGACACTTTAGGCCATGTTTTTTTACCGTGACCATAGGTTAATCTATGGTCACGCATAAAAACCGTGACCATAGCCTTATCTTTCACCGTGACCATATACTCTATGGTCACCCCTCCTTAAAACCGTGACTATAGCCTTATCTATGGTAACGATTTTTGCCGTAACCATAGCTCTATGGTCACCCCACCTTAAAACCGTAACCATAGCCTTATCTATCGTCACCCCACCTTAAAACCGTGACCATATACTCTATGGTCACCCCTCCTTAAAACCGTGACCATAGCCTTATCTATGGTCACGGTTTTTGCCGTGACCATAACTCTATGGTCACCCCACCTTAAAACCGTGACCATAGCCCTATCTATGGTCACGGTTCTTTGCTGTGACCATAGCCTCTATGGTCACCCCACCTTAAAACCGTGACCATAGCCCTATCTATGATCACGGTTTTTCGCCGTGACCATAGCCTCTATGGTCACCCCACCTTAAAACCGTGACCATAGCCTTATCTATGGTCACGGTTTTTACTGTGACCAAAGCTTATTTTGTTTTATGAGATTTATTTTTTTTAAACTATAATCACATCCCAAAATGATGATGATCACAAAATAAATCTAAAAATAAAAAATAATAATCAACAATTAAGATAAGTTGTGATTAAAGTAACTAGCTAACATATCAATATAATTGAGTGAATACACTTGTCTCAATCTTAGTTTTATACAGTGATATATACACTAACACTAAGTAGACACTATTAACAAAATTGTTTCATAGGCGTGAGAGCAATACAATTTGGACTCTGCCAGGATAGATTATTTCTGGTATTGCTATTCTTTCTTCTCAATGCTCGAGAGCTTTTGTTTTAGCCACTTAAATATTTGAAAGCTCAGCACCTGCTTCATTAACATGCAAAGTAAAGTCACATTAGACATAAACACCTACATTTATTCTTCTTCAACTTAGGAAAAAAAACATATTATTAAAACATATATACATCACACATGTAATAGCTAGTACACACTATACAGTACACATCCACATCATAGTATATGACACATCATAAATGGTATCATTAATTATGCCTTTCAAGTGGATATTGGAAACGTGTAAATATGAAAAAACTAAATCACACCACAACAGGAAATCTAGCTCTGAAATTTTGTAAATGCCAATAATTGTACTGGTTAATTAAGATAAATTTATCTCAATTTCTCAGCAATTTAAGTAAATTAGTTAAAGCAGTTTGTATAGTGAAAACAGTGAACTGAATGCTTAATAGAGAGCAGGAATTAGGATATTAAAAATGACATCGGTAAATAAAAAAAGAAGCTAGTTAAATTCTATGAACAAAACTTCAAGAAGCATTTCATTATAAATGCACTGATATTGTTTTCAGTTTAATCTCCCTCCCCCCCTTAGTGAAGATTAAGATTGCTGTTGATCTTGGAATTGGAGCACATTATATGAAAATCAACACACAAAACAGGACAAATTAAAACAACAACCCTCCAACAATTAGCTATTAGCTGACACCAAAAGACACTATCAATATTAGCAGACGAATAATGACAATAATAACAACAAATGAATACTAATCTAAATGATCCAATTTTAGCATTAACAAATCAAAGCATTAAAGGTTGAATTTCAGCAATTACAAATAATATCAATTTAAAATATCAAGCTAGATCCACCCCCTCGCATACTCAACGGCTAAAAGACTTAAGAGTTGTACGAAAGAAACTATAAATCATATCACAAACTTAGACTCTATGTATTATTAGAACTGATATATTATTCTTAGTCATTGCCTTTAATTATTTATTAATGAATCTAAACAAAATAGAAGCCTGAATGCTTGAACTCATGTATTCAATTCTTGTAGATGAAATGAATGATTGAGAAATTAAAATCAATATTATTACTTTTAGATAAACTTCATTAACAAATAGAAAATTAGTAAAATACAGAAATCAGTATTATTACATACTAAATACACATGCACTAAGTGCCTATTGCAGTAACTATCACATCATGAAGTAACTATTAGAACTAATATATTTTTACAAACTAAAGTGTTGAAACATAAATATTACAAGGACTAAAGCGAGTACATTTAATCTTTTACACGCTAAGTTTTTAAATGAAAATTTTCTTAGGACTAAAGTGTAGTTTTACTTTCAATTTAATTATGTAAAAGATAGAGAAAGAAACAACTTCTAATTGATATGACAAGTCAAATTCCACATCAGAAACTAGAAAAATATATGCTTAAATGAAATATGTAAAGAATGGGTAAAAAGAAGAATGGGCAGCTTACTGATACATGAAAGTTAGATTAAATGTTAATTCAGAAAACTTTAGAAAGTCAAAAAAAATTCACATGACTAAGTCCATGAGAGAGAACCTATTGGTATTCCAGATCAAACTTTAGAAACTCATCATCACAGTTCTCAACCATGGTGGCCAAGCCCTTCAGATTCTTCATAGGCTTACCATTGAAAGCAAGAACCTATATGAATCCAAAAAGAGAAGGGGTAAGCATTTCAAATCAACCATTGATTAAGAAGCCAAGACCTGAGAAACAACAACAAGTTACTCATCAATAGATTGTGCCATAGCATGTAGATATTTCTCTAGGAGCTTCACTGGAGCATCAAAATCATAATCTTTACCATACTGGATTATACAACTTAAGGAGCAATAATAAAGTTAGTAACAAATATATACTCAAACAACAAAACATAATTTCCAAAAATAATATTTTCTGTAATCATAGACACAAATTTTCTGTAATTTCCTGAAATAAAATTTTCTGCCGGTGAATAAATCCATACCTAAATCATGACTTCCAGAGGTTGAATGCACGATGGAACATATTTATTAAGTCTCAAAGATTCAAATTTTTCATTAGAAGCTGGAAAAAAATACTAATAATAGTTTTGTTAATTGTGAACTACAATGTAAATGCAAATAGAAGCACTGAAAATCAGAAGTTTAAGGTAAAATATCAGAGTCTAAAGGTTGTACACTTGACACTTTCAAAGGGAGGTCTTCAATAAGACTCTCTGTTCTCTTGCTCGTGCTCTCTCTCATCTCCGTCCTGCTCAATGACGACGACGAGCTCTAGGGCAACAGTGGTGACAGCAGAACAATGCAACGACGGTGGCTCTACGGAGGTCATGGTGGCTGGACTGTGCGGCGCTACAGCTCGCGAGGATGATGAAGACAGTGACGACGAAGAACCCCCAGCGGCGGCTCTGGCTCAACGGCGATGCTTCTCTCTCCGCGATGGTAATGGCTCCCCGCGTGCGGCAGTTCGGTGGCGGATCGGCAGCAGAGCGTGGCTCTCTCTCTCCCTCAACGCCTCTGCAAAGCAAATCTCTCTCTCCTCCGGTGCCTCAACGACAATGGTGATGGCGGGAAGGACCCATCCACGTCGTCCCCTCCTCTCTTCCCCTCTTCTCCCTCGAGCTTTCCCTTCTCCCTTCTCTGTTTCCCCTTTCTCCCTCACTCACTGAGTGTTGTGTGCATGTGTTTAGGGATTTAGTATATTAAATTGAGAAATTTGGGATATTAGGGTTTTTATTAGAAATTTTTAGAATTAAGATAAAATATATATAAGTAATATAACAATTTTATAAAATATTTGAGATAAAATAATAAGTTAGAATTTAAATATAATACTGTGAAGATTATTTTCGAAACACATAAAATTTCATTTATCAAGATATCATTGAGTTCAAATAATTATTTCTAATTTAAATTATAAAGTAAACATACTAATTACATTTTATAAAATACGGTTAAATTCAAAACATCAATTACCTAAATTAAATTATATGACCTTTCATTATTTTTCCATCATAACTTTAATTTCAATTTATATAAAATAACTAATTAAAATAAAAGGTGTACATAAATATTAATTGACTTAAATCTAAAGTATTTACAAAAATCTATTTAATCATTCCTAATAAATTAATCTTTAACCCTAAGAACTCAATTTAATAAATAAACTATAATTTATTCATAATCGAAATTTCTTAAATTTAATTATATAACACTTCCATTATTAAGTTATTAAATCATTTTTTATGTTATTAAGTTTTAAATCTTTTTTTAATTTAAAATTAATAGTATTCAACTTAATTTTTTATTTATAGACCCCTTTAGGCCACCCCCAAAGCCGTGACCATAGACCCTTTTAGGCCATCTCCAAAACCGTGACCATAGACCATTTTTGGTCACTGTAAAAAACTGTGACCATAGACACCTTTAGGCCATCCCAAAACTGTGACCATAGGCCCTTTCAGGCCACCTCCAAAACCGTGACCATAGACCCCTTTAGGTCACCCCCCAAAGCCGTGACCATAGACCCTTTTAGGTCACCTTTATTTAAAAACTGTGACCATAGTCCCTTTTTGGTCACTGTAAAAAACCGTGACCATAGGCCCCTTTAGGTCACCCCTAAAACTGTGACCATAGACCCTTTTAGGCTACCCCAAAACCGTGACCATAGACCCCTTTAGGCCACCCCAAAATCGTGACCATAGACCCCTTTAGGCCACCCCCAAAACCGTGACCATAGACCCCTTTAGGTCACCCCCAAAACCGTGACCATAGACCCTTTTAGGCCACCTCCCAAAACCGTGACCATAGACCCCTTTAGGTCACCCTTTTTTGAAAAACCGTGACCATAGACCCCCTTTTTTGTCACTGTAGAAAATCGTGACCATAGATTCCTTTAGGTCACCCCTCAAAACCGTGACCATAGACCCATTTAGGCCACCCTTTTTTAAAAAATCGTGACCATAGCTTTTTTTTGTCACCCTAAAAAACCGTGACCATAGAGGGTCTATGGTCACGGTTTTTTACCGTGACAAAAAAAAAAAAAAAACCGTGGCCATAGACCCAAAATGTTGTAGTGAAATAACCACTACGAGTATCATAAACCTTTGAAGCCGCACCAGTCCAACACCAAACAACCTCTGAACCATCTTGAACATCCGGGTTGTAAGAGTTAATGTTGCTCTGCAGAGAATGATTCAGAGGAGAATAGATATTCTCAAGGTTCCACTGTCCAGATGACCAAAGATCCAAGATCCTGAGATCCAAATCAGAAATGTGAACATAATCCATCTCATGACACAGTCGCCCCTCTCTTCTCCATTTAGAAAACAAAAAGTTCTATTCCAAATCCTTAATGCACCAAATAAAACCTTCCTTTAGGATATCCCAAGCTCGACATATACTCTTCCAAACATAAGATTCCGTTCCTCGAGATCGATTGAAACAATCATCTTTAGAAGAATGGTATTTCTCCGTCAACAGTTGAACCCATAACTTGTCATGATGGTGAAAAAATTGCCAAACTAGCTTTCCAAGAAGAGCAATATTATCACAAAAAGGATCTTTAATTCTCAGACCCCCAAACTTTTTAGGGTGACTAATACCTTCCAGTTAACTAGATTCAGGCCTCTACTATTAGCTTGACCATTCCATAGAAAGTTTTTCATCATGGATTCTATCTTATTAGTTAACCCCTTTAGGGAAGAGAGATACTTGCATGCGGTAAGTAGGAATCGCAGTCACAACTGAATTGAGCAAACAGAGTCTGCCTGCCTTATTAAGCAATCTCCCTTTCCAGCTGGCTAGCCTTCCCTGAATCTTGTCCAGAACATCGTTGAAAGTTGCGCTCACCCAAGAGTGATTAAGATTCACCCTAAATACTTGCCCAAGTTCTGAATGAATCTGATGGAGGACACTCCAGTGAAAATCTCTTTTCTTGTTGCCGAAACATTCCTGGAGCATAGCGCTTTAGATTTCTCCACATTAACCTTCATCCCAGAGGCTCTGTAGAAATTTTTCAAAGCTACCATCATAGTTTGAACTTGCTTTTTTTCGGCTTTATAGAAAAGAAGCAAATCATCGGAAAACATCAAATGAGAAATTCTTGGACCCCCTCTAGAAACTGCAACTGGCTTCCACAAGCCCCTCTCAACTTATTGATTAATAGAATAGGACAATCTCTCCATACACAAAACAAACATATACGGTTTTATAGGATCTCCTTGCCTAAGACCCCTGCTCGGAGTGAAGCTATTTAATCTATCCCCATTCTAGAGGATAGACAGTGAGGAAGCAGTGACACAACGCATAATCAGATTGACTGTTGGAGGAGGAAAGCCAAAACTCATAAGGGTTTGTTTCAGAAACCCCAATCCACTCTATTGTATGCTTTCTCCAGATCAATCTTAAAGTCCAAGGTGCCTTTCTTTGACTTTGTCTTCTTTATGAAATGGAGAACCTCTTGTGCTACGATGATGTTGTCTGGGGTTCCTCTCCCCGGGATAAACCCTCCTTGAAGGGGCCCAACAATCTCTTTGAGATGGGGACAAAGTCTATTGACCAGGATCTTCGTTATAACTTTGTAAACCACGTTACAAAGACTAATAGGTCGGAAATCCTTCATGGAAACTGGGTTTTCTACCCTCGGAATAAGAAGCACAAGAGTTTCTATCATCCTTGGATCCATATCCAAACCAGATAACGCATGAAGAACCATAGTCCAAACATCAAAACCAACAATCTCCCAGTATTCTTTAAAGAAGAAAGCCTGAAACCCATCAGGGCCTGGCACCTTAAAAGAATGCATACTGAAAACAGCCGACTTAACTTCTTCCAGAGTAACTGGCGCAGTGAGGCTACAACAAGCTTCATCATTAAGGGAAGGTAGCGTCACATCACCAAGACAACCTAAATCTACATCCTTCGACTGACAGAATAGGCGTTTATAAAAGGATTTAGCTTCCCTTCTAAGGATCTCCGGATCCATTTCCCACACCCCATCTTGAAGAAAGAGACCATGAATCTTATTATGCTTTCTCCGCACAAGAGTCTGGACATGAAAGAACTTGGTATTTCTATCCCCGAATTTTACCCACTACTCTCTGGATTTCTGAAACCATAGAAGTTCCTCCTACACAAGCGTGTTATTAAATTCCTCAATAAGCTGTTGTTCTTTTTGCCGCATAGACAAATCTTCCATTACTTCTAGTCACTTCTGAAGAAAATTAATCCGTCTCTCCAATTCGTATTTTCAAACGAAACTGTTGTCAAACACTTTAGAATTAAACTCCAAAGAGTTCTTCTACACTTCTGAAAGCTTGCCATGCATCTCTCTGTAGCTAGCCTGCCATGACTGGTTCATAATATCTCTGTACCCTGGATGAGTTGCCCAAGCTGCAATAAACCGAAAAGGTCTATTCTTTTTCGGTTGGAGACGACCTGTACAATGCACTAGGATAGGACAATGATTAGACTAAAGCCTATTTAAAATTTTTGCGTAAGCCTCTGGTAAGAGAGATAACCATCCACTATTGATACAGACCCGATCAAGTTTTTTCGCCACTTCAACACCATTTTTAACCCTTCTGTACCAAGAAAATCATCTTCCAATAGTCTTCAAGTCAAACAGATCACTATCCCCTAGAGAGGCAGCAAGCCGATCTGCATGGTGACTCGAGAAGAGGAAACCCCTAGATTCGTGAGAGAATAGTACTTCATTCAAATCACCAAGAACTATCCATGGCCCGGAGAAAGACGAAGACTGAGTAACAAGATAATCCCATGGCAGAACTCTAGTATTAAATTGAGGACTACCGTAGATACCACTGCACCTCCAAATCACATTATTTACCTGAACCTCAACTGTAACACACTGATCGAAAGCATCAACACATTTGCAATGAACACCCTACATTGCAGAAAGGTACCAAATACCCCCATTATGTCCTGACGCCTCCACTATACTAATAGAGTGATAACCAAGTCTTTCCCAGAACATTTTGAAGTGTTGAAAAGGACAGTGAGTTTCAACCACAATAAAAATTACAGGTTTAAATTTCCTAACCAACTCTTTACAATTCACCCGGGATAACTTATTAGAAGCACCCCTAATATTTCAAACTATTATATTTAAACTATCCATAATATAAAATATAAAAATATAAAACAAGGAAATCAAAGTGCTTCACCAACTTCAAACCGAGGCTTGCCCAGCGGGAGTGACTCCAGTGACCTTCATGTTTGCCTGATCTCCATAGAATATCTCCTTATTCCCGCCTACCGACGCAGCAACAGCCGACAACGCGCCTTCCTTCTCCAATGGAACCGACACGGTAACACTTTCCTTCATGGCTGCAAGAGGACATGACGATGCTTCCACCGTCGTGCCTCCACTCTTCTCAACTGGCGAGCTCTGTAGGGACGCCGGCCTTGATTGTTTCCGAAGAGAGGAGCCACGAGGCACTAGGGTATGTCGGGTTGAGGAAATCGACGTCTGACCAACACGGGAAGCGTTGTGTCTGACCTTGAGCCGTGACCCGACCTTGGCGCGATAGGAGCTGGACCCATCTATGTGAGGAAAATGGATGCTGGGCCTGATTACTCTACCCGAAACAGTTCTGGATTGAGTGCCTTTTTGGACCTTGTTAGATTGCTTCTGGCCTAGCTTGGTTTTACCTTTCCTCACAACTTACTCCCAGCCTAGTTCATCATGCATGCAAGTCTCCTCAACATTATTTCCATCTAAATTATTAGCCTCCAAATCCTCTTGCAAACTCGGTGCGGGATTCTCGCCAGTAATGCCACCTACCACATCAGGTTCTACTTCATTTGAATTTTGAAGTTTAGGCTCAGGATGTGGCACTGCCATTGTACTGTCTCGGGGCTTGATGGCATCGAAATCAACACTCTTTCCTTCCCTGGAGTCTCTACCCAAGCACTGTGCCATATCGTGGCCATAACGTGCAAAAGAAGTACAAATTAAATTTAAACTTTCATGCTTCACTACATGAGTTATGCCTTCCATAATGATATGCTTGATCACCGGCAGTCCTAAATTTATTTGAACACATGTTTGGAAATATTGTCCTCTCTCAGCCAACTCAGTGGCTAGGTCCACTTTGATGGGGACTCCTATTGTAGAAGCAATACGCATCATGGCTTGTTCCTGATAGCATCAGATTGGGAGCTCTGAAACCCGAACCCATACAAGCATAGACCCGAAGGATTGCTCACATGGTCAGAAATTTATATCCCACAGTTTTACAGCAACATAGTGCCCCTCAATCAACCACGGGCCACCAAGCATGACCTTCTCACGATCTTCACCTGCATCGAATTTTACCATGAAGTACCCAAACCCCACATCAACCAGATCAAAGCCACCTTTGATGCACAAAACCATCCGAAACTTGTGTAAAAGAGCTATGTAACTATAATTTTTATCAAGAGCCTTAATCACCAAAGCTTCTTGATAAGGCTCTGCCAAACAAAGCTTGGCTTCTTCAGTGAAGTTTACACACGGAGTTTGGGGTTCACCCTGCTTGCCCACCACCGTCGCTATACTATCCCCAGATAGAGATCCTACAAGTGCAAAGGCCTTTGATTTCTCTGGACCAATGACTTTATTTTTAAAGGAGACCTTTGTAGACTTTGAAAAACTCTCTCGTGAGAAACTCTCCTTGGCACCAGATGCACCCCACCTACACTTTCCCCCTTATCTCTTCCGACGGCATGACTGCCATCCTCCCTGTGTTTCGCCCTCAAACACTCGCTCCCGCTCTCTGCTTCTCTCATTCTCCCTGAGTACGGAGTACGTACTCTTTCTCTGCTATATATATATATATTACCGTATCCAATTTTTAGTTTGATATAATAATTGATTTGTTTTGAAACATTCGTACATAGTATTATTATGATTGTTTTGGATTTAATTATGTGTACCATTAATTTAGTGTAAAATTAATTGACTATTCTTTTGAGATATAAAATTTATTGTGAAATTTATACATTCTTGTTTATTTTCTATTAATTATGTAGTCAATAATCGGCCCAAAGAAAGGTTATTGTTTGGCCAATTAATAGAAAATATATACAGTAATATATAGGTTGCGAAGTTTAAGTTTTCATGTGCGCATTCAGTCAGTCCAAAGAAAGACTTAATGTGTGACAGAAATTTTGACAATATTTGATTATTGCAATGAGAGTATCACTTACAGTTAATTTTTCTATCCAAAGATTGAAAATTAATGTTGTTTTAGATATCCCAATATGGATTTTTTCATTATTTAACTAATATTTACTGCATATTTTTTTTGTTCTAATCAAGAAACTATAGTTTCAACTACCAATGTTTCTGCACAAATTAGCAATATTCCTATTCTGAATGGTTCAAACTTTAAGGTTTGGAAGGATACCGTGGATGTTATTTTCGGTTGTATGGATCTGGATATAGCTCTTCGAGAGGAGAAACTCGCTTCCGCTCCAGAAAATTCCAATGAGGTTAAAATAGAGAACTGGGAGAAATTCAATCGAATGAGCATTATGATTATGAAACGCTCAATTCCTGAGGCATTTCGGGGCTCAATTACTAAGGATAAAGATGCCAAACAGTTCCTGAAAGATGTTGAAAAATTCTTTGCTAAGAATGAAAAGGTGGAGGCAAATATCCTTTTGAGCAAACTTCTCTCCATGAGGTATAAAGGTAAAAGGAACATAAGAGAGTATATTATAGAAATGTCTCATCTTGCTTCTAAATTAAAAGCACTAAAGTTAGAGTTATTTGAAGATTTACCCGTGCATTTCATTTTGATCTCTCTTCCTGTGCACTTTGGGCAATTCAAAGTGAGTTATAACGCTCTAAAGGACACTTGATCCCTAAATGAGTTTATATCTCACTGTGTGTAAGAAGAAGAGAGGTTACAGCAAGATAAGACTAAAAGTGCTCACATGGTTTCATTTTTTCAGTATAAAAGAAAGCGTGATACTACTGCGAGTGCGCCTTCTCAGCAGAAAAAGGCTAAGAAACAGGATCAAGTTTCAACTTGTTTCTTCTGTAAGAAGGTGGGACATATGAAAAAGGATTGTACCAAATATGCCACTTGGTGTGTAAAGAATGGTATGATTCTTACTTTTGTTTGTTCTGAGGCTAGTTTAAATTATGAACATGTTGATACTTGGTGGGTAGATTCTGTTGCTACTATTCATGTAAGTGTTACTATGCAGGGTTGCCTGTGGAGTCGACTGCCAAGTGATGCTGAAAGATACATCTATGTGGCAGACGACAATATAGTTGCAGTCGAAGCTATAGGAACCTTTAGATTATGTTCCACGAGTGGATTTTACTTGGATTTATTTGAGACATTTTATGCACCATCATTTAGACAAAACTTAGTTCTTTTTCTCGTTTGGACAAATCAGGTTATTTTTGTCCGTTCGAAAATAATAAAGTCAGTCTCTTTTATAATTCGAATAATATTTGCTTTGGTCGTTTGATGGACAATCTATATAGGCTTGACTTGAATTCCTATAATAATGAAATACTGCAAATAGGTACAAAACAAAAACTAAATGAGAATTCGGCATCATTATGGCGCAAACGCTTAGGTCACATCTCTAAACAGAGAATTCAGAGGCTCATGTCAGATGAAATTCTTGGACCCCTAAATTTGGCGGACTTTGAAATTTGAATTGAGTAAATAAAGGGAAAAAAGACAAACAAAAGGAAATTAGGTGCCGAGAGAGCTAAAGATGTCTTAGAACTAATACATACTGATATATGTGGCCCATTCTCTACTGTCTCTTGGAATGGACAGCGGTATTTTATTACGTTCATAGATGATTACCCTTGTTACGGGTATCTATATTTAATTCATGAAAAGTCTCAAGCCCTGAAAATTTTCAAGTCTTTCAAAGTTGATGTTGAACTTCAACTTGGGAAGAAAATTAAAGCTGTCAAATCTGATCATGGTGGTGAATACTACAGAAGATATGACGGTTCAGGTGAGCAATGTCTCATGCCTTTTGCTCATTTTCATAGAGGAATGCGGCATTGTTCTGCAATACACCATGCTAGGCAAACCTAGCATGAATGGTGTTGCAGAGCAAAGGAATCAAACTCTTAAGGACATGGTGAAAATTATGATTAGTCATTCTTCCTTACCTGAATCACTCTAGAGAGAATCCTTAAAGATCGTAGTGTACATCCTTAATAGGATACTAAGCAAAGCAGTTAACAAAATCCCTTATGAAATTTGGATTGGGAAAAGGTCCAGTATAAAGCATTTGCACATTTGGTGATGTCCAGCTAAGGCGCCCCCTTATAGGCCGCATGAAAGAAAATTGGACTCAAGAACAATTAGTTGCTACTTTGTTGGTTACACTAAGTGTTCACGGGGGTACAAATTTTACAATCCTGCATCAAGGTCTATTTTTAAAATGGAAAATGCGAGATTTTTTTAGGATGTTGAGTTTGGGAGAGAAGAAAATATTAAGAATGTTGCTTTTGATAAAGATTCTGTAACTGATAATGATCAGGTCTTTGTACCTATTTATTGTTTAAGATGCAGTTATAGTACAAGAGTACAATGAAAATCCTACTGTAGATTCAGTTACAATACAAGATAACAATGAGAATATTATTTTTACTCAAGATATTGCTATAGTACAGGAAAATAATGAGAATCATCCTCAACTCTAACCCATACAGCAAGCTCAACAACCTCAAGAAGTGCCATTAAGGAGATCCAATAGAGAAAGGAGAAGTACAATTTCAGATGAATATGTAGTCTATCTCCAAGAGTATGAGGATAACATTGGTTTGACAGAAAATGACCCAATCAATTTTTCTTCAAGCCATGCAAAGTTCTAACTCTGAAAAGTATATTGATGCCATGAAAGAAGAGATGAAGTCTGTGAAAGACAATGACGTTTGAGATCTCGTAGAATTACCTAAAGGTGTGAAACCAATTGGTTGTAAATGGATATTTAAAATCAAAAGGGATTCTAAGGGTAATGTTGAGAGATATAAAGCTCGTCTAGTCGCTAAAGGCTTTACTCAAAAGGAAGGCGTAGACTATAAAGAGACTTTCTCTCCGGTATCATCAAAAGACTCTTTTAGAATTATAATGGCACTAGTAGCTCATTTTGATTTGGAGCTACATCAGATGAATGTGAAGACAACGTTTCTCAATGGTAACATTAATAAAACGATGTATATAGTACAACTAGAAAAATTTGTATCAAGTGATTCAAAATCTATAGTTTGTAAGTTAAAGAAATTCATCTATGGTCTCAAATAGGCTTTCCGTCAATGGTATCACAAGTTTCATCAAGTCATTACCTCATATGGTTTTGAAGTAAATATTATAGATGAATGTGTATACTACATGTTTAGTGGAGTAAATACATATTTTGGTCTTATATGTTGATGACATTCTACTTACCAGTAACGATATAGGCTTGTTGCATGAAACTAAGAAATTTCTATCAAACAAATTCAAAATGAAAGATCTTGGTGATGACTTTTTTGTATTAGGATTTGAGATACTAAGAGATCGCTCTCAAGATATTCTTGGATTATAACAAAAGAACTATATCGAAAAGATTTTAAGTAGATATGGAATGGAAAGTTGTAGACTAATAGACATACCCGTAGCTAAAGGAGACAAGTTCAGTCTCAAGCAATACCCCAAAAATAATCTTGAGAGGACAGCAATGCATGATAAACCTTATACATTAGCACTAGAGAGTTTAATGTATGCTCAAGTCTGCACACGTCCCGATACATCGTTCATAATGGGAATGTTGGGTAGATACTTGAGCAATCCTGGTATGGATCATTGGATAGCTGTTAAACGCATAATACATTATCTGAAGAGAACAAATGATTGCATTCTTACTTATCAGAGATCAGAAAATTTGGAGATTATTGGATACTCTGATTCCGATTTTGCGGGGTATGAAGATAGTAGACGCTCTACTTCATGCTGTATCTTCATGTTGGCTGGAGGAGCTATTGCATGGAAGTCTAATAAACAGACTCTTGTAGCTTCCTCAACAATGGAGGCAGAGTACGTTGCTTGCTTTGAGGCATTCAAACATGGCATATGGTTGCGAAACTTTGTCATTGAACTTCATATAATAGATGACATTGAAAGGCCATTAAAGATATTTTGTGACAATAAGTCAGCAGTATTATACTCCAACAACAATAAGAGCTTGACAAAATTGAAGCATATAGACATCAAGTTCTTAGTTGTCAAGGAGAAAGTTCAAGAAAAACATATTTTCATAGAACATATAGGAACAGAGTATATGCTGGCAGACCCATTAATCAAGGGATTGATCCCTAAAGTCTTTCATCAGCACATTGCTCGGATAGGTGTCAATATTTGTGATGCCTTGGTTTAGTGGGAGTTTATTTTATGTTATATGTCCTATGACAGATATTGAATTATCTTTCTGTAGAATTAAGTTGATAATTTATTTCATGTTATGTGAAATGTTTATTTTACAATATTTATTTTGTGTTTGATCTCAATAAAAGCTTAAAGTTGGACTAGCTAAAAATAGACATGCATGAGATCACTTAGCATGTAACTTCCATATTACTCATCCAAATTTGATCTATGTCGTTAAGTATATTAGGATGTTAATTATCGTGGCTCAATTACGATATTAATTTGATAAAAACTACGGTGATTTCATATCTAATATTTGAGACGGACCATATTGTTAAAATAATAAGG
Organism: Arachis ipaensis; assembly: GCF_059453495.1. Classification (NCBI taxonomy): domain Eukaryota; kingdom Viridiplantae; phylum Streptophyta; class Magnoliopsida; order Fabales; family Fabaceae; genus Arachis; species Arachis ipaensis. The sequence continues at coordinate 107,799,904 of NC_142437.1, forward strand.
GAAATAAAATTCAGATGTGCGCATAAATTTTATAAGATGTAATTATTTCAAGAAAGAATATATGTATAGCCCAAGTGAGAGATTATTAAAAAATTATTTAATTTTTTAATTTATTTGTGAACAATACATATATTAATTATAATCACAAATTATATTATTTTAAATTAAATAACTTATATAATGATCATCTTATTTAGACTGAGCTTTGAAAATTATATCAAGATGTATACATTAAGTTATAAATATATCAACTTTGTGGTCATTTAAAAATATATACTTTTAAAGCACCCAATCAAAAAAAAGATCAGCTATAAATGATTATAAATCTTACACGGTCGACGACCTCACCTAATATAGAATAAAACTTTGTTATTTTATCAATCATAAAAAAAAAGATATTAATATTCTTATTTAATTAATCTTTCTAAAACTAATCTTCTATATATCCAAACGCTGCATTCAGAAATAATTGAATTTGTGGAATCTCCTTAGCTATTAGCAAATAATAATGTTGTAGCTTGAAATGAAATGACATTATTCATATATGTAATGATTAATTTTAGATAAGAGAGAATGATTGACGCCATATACCTACACGATTATTATGATGATTGAAGGAAAAATAAAGGGGGAAAGACAGAAGCATACTTATGATCAGCATATAGCTGGCAGCTATTATTTAAAACATTTTCTTTTTAAAAATAAAAAAATTCAACCCTTAAATTATTTGCTTTTTGTCACACATTGAAAGAATTGTCACCAGAATTTGTATTGCCATGAGCAGTGTAGTAATGATGCATACAAAATATAGAGCAGGTACAAGAACAAAAACAAAAAGTTTATATATCTAACATGTTTACTCGTTCATTTTTTTTTTTTTGGGTTTAAAATATGAATTATACTTTTAGTTTTTTTTATCATGAAAATTATAAATACTATACTATAAAATTAATTATGTTAAAAAGTTTATATATATATATATATATATATATAAAACATTATTTTTTTATTAAAAAATAATTTAACAAGTTAAAACAACCCTGCCATTGTTCGGAAATTACTTTTACTATTGGGTTGGAAATAGTATTTTTTACAATTTTGACAATTGGGATATTAATCTCAAACGTAGTATCTTTTAATTTAGGATAAAAAAATCAGACCTTTTAATTTTTTAGAGATCATATCCTTCCATTTCTGATTTTGAAAAATTAAAAATTCTAAAATATTTTTTAAATGAAATTAGATCCTCCGATTTTTGTTTTTTAAAAAATAAAAAATTTGAAATTCAAAATCAGATTGTTTGATTTCTCTTTCAAAAAAATTTAAAAAATTTTGATAACTAAAATTGGATTTTTTTATTTTTGTTTTTAAAATTTTTTTATTTTTGTTTTTAAAAATTTAAATGTTTTAAATTTAAAATCATCCCTCCAATTTTACTTTCTGCTAAACAAAACCTGTATTAAAAAAAAAAAAAGCAATATACTTAAAAATCTCTACTTTTAGCCCCATATTAAAATTTTCCCCGTTGTTCCATAACCAAATCACAATTCACAAGAACTAGTGTTTTATATTATTGTACAACTATTATTGCATGGTCCTTATGTTTCTTTATTTAATGATTAAACACGTGCAAAAAATCTTTTATTTCACATATATACTCTCAGTTGTAACAGGTTATATTCAATACATATTACGGGGTTTACAAACTTTTAATCATATACCTTATGGTGTGGTGGAGCCTATAATAATCTAATAATATATAATTTTCTTTTATACATTTTATTTAGAGAGATACTCTGATAAAGATGTTTAAAATGTCTGCTTTAAAAGATGTTTGTTATTAACTAAAACTTAATACACATAATTAATTAAATTATATTATTTTGTCAAAATTAGATCAGACAAAATAATTTGGTCAAAAAATCGGTAAACCAAACCTTGAATCAATTTAAATTAATATTCTTTTTTATAAAAAATGACTAAAATATTTTTATTATAATTTTTTTTTAATTTTAAAAATTTTAAATTCATACCCTATAAAGACACAAAGAAAAAAAAAGTTAAAATTTAGGATTCTTAATATATATATATATATATATATATATTAGTAATTTTTTATAATAGAAATATTATAATTATTTTTTATAAAAAAATATTAATTTAGACCGATTCAAAATATAGTTTATCAATTTTTTGGCCAAATCAATTTATCTGATCTAATTTTGATAAAAATAATATAATTTAATTAATAATATGTATTTAAATTTTAATTACTTTAAATATATTAAAAAAAAGACGTTTTAAATATCTTTATCCCAAATTTACCAGTCATGTCTTTGACTTTCATTTTCGCACTAATTACTATCTTAAAAGAAGAAGCATATAACTTTTGAGGTGGATAAATAATTTTACATATTTTAAACGCTTATTTTTTTTTTCCTTCTTTAATTATGAGGATGTACTTCCATGGATATTATGGCAAACAACACATCAATATATATTATGTGTGTGTATATATATACAAGTAATTAGTTGATTTATTTAGCATGGTTCATCCCACCAAGAATAGGACAAGCGCCAAACTCTTGAATGCTTGAAAAAGGTTCTAATCTAATTATCCACCAACAAATAAAGGCCTTAAGTACAACGGGTTAACAAAAGTTAGATTCACATCATTTTAGAATATATAGATTAGCTTCATAATCACATGTGCCACGTTCTACAACTAAGATATTCCAATAGTAGTACTCTCTCTCTCTCTCTCTATATATATATATATATATATAAGTAGCTGAAATTTTTGCTATTTAAAGAGATTGATTATGATTGAGAAAGCTCAGTTCAAAATGTTGTTTGTAAAATTGATTCTTTCTAACTAACAATTGGAAAGTACGTGATAATCATGAAGAGAAGTAGTACACAATCAGCTTGTGATATGGTAGTGTGACTCTGCCCACATAGTTCTATAATTTTAATTATGTAATAAGTGATATTTTGTAGTTTTTAATCTTACCGATATAACCATTTATATATGTGTTTTTTTATGTTAGTTTAAATTTTTAAGAAAAGTGATTTCATAATATAGTATCAGAACTTTTATGATCGAAAGATCTACAGATCGATCCTTATTATTTCTCAAAAGAAAAAAAAATAGTATTAGACAAATAAAAAAAAAAAATCTATACAAAAATTCAAACAAAATCAAAAAAGGTTTTTGCTTAAAAAAATGTATTAGATATGTAACCATTTATATACATTCTCTTATAAGTTATATTTTTGGAAAAAGCAATTTCGTAATACTTAAAAATGTAACTAATTTATGTTTTGTCTTGTATTTGATTTTCTTTTCTCTATTTTTCTTTATTGGAAAAAAAAAAACCTCACGACTTATTACGACATCTCTTTCCAATAGGACAATGAAGAACCCAGCAACAACATATAGTACTACTTTTCTGTGTATTCCGTCTAAATTGTGTGAAATAGTTAGGGGTTAATATAACTTATAGTTTCTCACAAAACCAATTCCAAAAGAAAAAGAAATGAACTCTTCAAATATTATGCTTATCCGACAAAGTGTACCAAATATAAAAAGACTCTAAAAATAAGATTTTGACGTAATTATTTAGAGATCAAAATTAAGTAGAATTATGTTTCGAATTGTTTTTTTTGTTTCAATTCCAAAAATAAAAAAATGAAAAAAAATTGATTTAGAGATCAAATTTTGTATCAACTTACATATATTTTTTTAAATAATTATGTGAATATTTTCAAAAAATAATTCACATGCCTTAATCACTTGCTACATATGAGAAGTTAATATATTTTTAAATTGAGATAATCTTAAAAGCAGGGCTAAAAAGTCATTTCGTTTATCTGGAGGCGAATTTATTGAAAATTGAATCTTTTAAACATTAAAAATTTAAAATGGTAGTTGACACTCTGTCTTAAAACAAAAGGTTATTTAATTTCTAGACTTAAACTTTCATTTGATATATTCAGTAATAGTGCATTAAATATAAACCAACAATTTAGTATTAAAATTTTTAGAATGCTAACAAAAATATTCTCATTTTTAATGACAAAAATATTTTTAAATTTTAAAAAATACAATAAAAATATCCAACAATAAAACAAAGTCTTTTTCGTTGTATTTTTAAAAAATTTGAAAAGTACTTTTGTTATTAATAAAAGTGAGAATTATTTTTATCAGTGTTATGAAATTTCAGATGCAAAATTGATGGTTCACTCTACTTTTGACAATTGACAAGAATTGCCATTGAAAATGATATTTATTATGAGCATAGGTAACATGTATCTTTATGTAATAATTTGGGAGAAGCATTGAGCATGTTGGAATTTGGAAGCAGTGGAATTGCACTTTAGTCTCTTAGGCATCACCATCTTACCCAGCATGCACCATGTGTTTAGTTTAAAATGCTTGCAAGTGGGATGTGATATATACACAACTGGTATTCATTATTCAAACAGAATCCACACCCAGCTATGAAAAGCCTGATTTTTTGGAATATGATATGGCTAGTGCTTTCTTATTCATCAATAATAATAATAATAATAATAGTTTTCATTTGTAAGATTCTAAAATGGGATTATTTACCTTTTTAAGAATATTTAATAGGATTTTGGGAATATTTATAACTATAAGCTTTTATTTAAGGTTTCGTTGCGATATTTAACTATTGAAGTTGATTGTGTGTATATGATATCACTTATTAGTGGAGAGGATTTACCATTAACCAAATTAGGGTGAAGTACGATTTTATTCTTTAAGGTGTAGGCCAAAATTTTTTTTCATTTCCAACCTTTTTTTACATACAAAATCGTCTCTAAAATTTAACTTAATTTTAAAAATATTTTTTTTACTTAAATCTTAAAATTTATTACCAAATTATCCCTAATTATAAAAATTATAAAATAAAAAAGAAAACAAAAAAGGAAGAGAGCATTTAAAGTTGATAGAAAGAAAGAGAACCCTGGAAAGGTTTGGCGTCAGGATGGGTGGGAGGGAAAGTGGGAAGCATTGTAATCGAAGGAGGGGTGTTCGATGGGGGCTTTCAAATTCAACCTTGTCTCAGAAATCGAAGGTGGTGGGCAGCAGTTTTGGGAGATCGGAAGGTGCGGGTTTGGGATCGAGTTGGAGATTGATGAGGGTAGAAGGAGTGAGGTCAGTTGTGAGAGGGTGGGAAAGTGGAGAGCGGAGAGTAGTGGGATTCAGTTGTGAGAGGTTGAAAAAGTGGAGAGTAAAAAGTGGCGGGATCGATAGAAGTGTCTTCAAATTCGTCGTCTTCAGTTTTGAATCCCTCGATGTAGGAATCGCCGCCAACAACACCCTCGACGTGGCGGCGCTGTGACGTGTTTTGGGAAGGGAGATCCGGCGCTTGTGGTGGCTGCTGGCTTTCGACGGACGGCAACGGTGGGTGGCGGTTGGGAGGAAGAGGAAGAAGAAAAGAAGAGGGGAGAAAGAAGTAGGGTAGAATCGGCACACTGAGGGCGGCGGCCAGAGGTTGGGTTGATGGATTTTGTTTATTCGACTTCTGATTTTAATTCTGTTTTTATTGTTGCTGTGTTTCTGATTCTGATTCTATTTTTTTGAATTCATTGTTATTGTGCTTCTGATTTTATTCTTCTTCTGATTTCATTATTTTTTATTTCTTGTATTTTTCTTATTTCTTCTTATTATGCTATTGGCGATGAAAACAAAGAAGAGATATTGCTCTGATGGAGAGGAAGAATTGGGTATTTTGATGAAGAAGGAGAAAGATATTTTAATTCGAAGGACGATTTTAAAACTAAGTTAAACTTTAGAGACGATTTTGTATACAATCATAAAAAAAAAAAATCGGCCTATACCTTAAAAAGTAAAATCATACTTAACCCACCAAAGTATATTGAAAAAGATGAACATGGATCATAGAAAAAGTTGTACAAATGATAAAATCGGGTTAAATGTTAGTTATTTATTGAAATGTACCAGGCGTTAGCTCCATGTTTTTCGGAATATATTTTGATAATTAATAAACTCAAAGATAATGTAATAATTTTACTAAAGTGTTATCTAATGCTTTTTTAATGTGAAATATACTAAGAAAATTCTCTTTAAATAGAAAAAGAAAATTAGATGTTTTATATATATAAGAAAGTCTAAATATTAAAAAAATCTATATGCTAAGTTCAAACTGGATAAATAAAACTGCTTAAAAAATACTCAAAAACACTATTCACACATTAGAAATGTGATTGTCTCGTTTCTAGTAAGCCATTAATAGTTCGTGCTATTTTAGCTCTAACATTTAAATTTAAAAGTATTCAACAAGTTAAATCATTTGCAAAAACTTTCTCTCTCATCTGCAAAAATACTACTGCGAAAAAAGCAAAAGGAGGCCTTGTTTCACAAAAGCAACTAGTCATTTATTCACACTTAAGAAAATATGAGGACAACAACTAAAATATTTTTTCTAATGATTATTTATACCTCTAAGACTATTTAAACAAAGCCATAAAACCACTACAAAATAATAAAGATTTAAAGAAGATCAAGATATTAAATTAAAGAATATTCTCTCAGAACTTTTTTTCCACTTATTCATCCCATAAGTCACACTTATGAAAAACTATAGGGCATAGTTTGTAAGAGTTTACTATATGTAAATTACATTTATAAACTGAGAATACATCCTACAAAACATCCTAGAAGAATAGCTGTGATAGAAAACATTAAAATAAAATATCTAAATTGATACATAACTGACTCAAGTAACTGGAATAACAGAATTGTTCTCTAATGCTTCGTTATTGTTTTTCTTGATATTTAATCTATTAATATTTGAGTAAATGGTCAAATTAGTTTTTAAAAGATCACTTATTTTTTAAATTAGTCCTCGAAAATTGTTTTAATCAAATTTATCCTTCAAAGATTTTAAATTAGTCATTTTAGTCTTTCTATCACTTCCCGTTGCTAACGACATCAAAATTTGTTAATGTGACACGCCTTAAGTGACACTACAACACACACACTTAGTAGTTCTAATTGGCGGTTAACACAATGAATTTATGAAATTAGATAAAAAATAAATCCTAAATTGATGAGGGATACTAATGCCTCAAGTTTTTTTTTTTTTCAATTAGCACTACAGGACGAACAGAGGATAGTGGCGGTTTAATTTTCGATTTGCGGCGGTTTTAAACCGCCGCTAAACATGACGCAACGAAACAACAACCGCAGCGCATAAGGATGCGGGGATGATATTTTGCGGCGGTTTTCAGCAATCGCTGGCATAACTGCCGCAAATCAGGTATTTTGCGTCGGTTAGTTTAGCGCAAATCGGCAAGAGACACTTAACCATCTTACTTGCGATGTTCTTAAACCGCCGCGATTTGATTGTTGCATTTTATATGGTTTTTATTTGCGACGGTTTTAAACCGCCGCTAATTGTATAGCGAATTCTTTTTTAAATTTACTATTTTAGTTTGATTTATTTTATTAACCTGGGGATATTTTTTATCTATTTTTTATTTTAAGAATCTTATCATTCTTCTCTAAAATTCTATATTGCAAGAAAAAAACTCATGAATATTTAACTGCGAAATAAACTAACATGTTTATTTTTAATATTAATAAATTATTTCAATAGTCACCCCAAAAAATAAAGTATTTGGCTAATAATTAATGCTACATAGTTAACATAAACAAAACATATAACTGAAAACAAACTATCACATATATCCTAATTTCTATTTTCCGCCATGTCCATCCAAAGAATTCATCCGTGCAGTGATGTCTGGTCGCAGCTCCTCACCTTGCTGCTGGACCAGATAACTCAGCACACTCTCTATTGCTTGCCTCTTCGTTTTCTCTGCTGCTACTTCATCCTCCATTACTTTCCTTTTCAATTTTTCGGCCGTCGCCTCCTCCTGTAGTTCAAACAGCATCCTTTGGGCCTTTTCTATTGAGTTTTATCCACCAGTGGCTGCGAACTCGGACGGAAGAGTTGACTTGGTGTCAGCCCGAAACCTATGCCACGCACTCTACTCGAGTGCTCTTTACCGAGAGCTTGGGCAAGGGAATCATTTTCTGACAATATTCTTGTAGTTTGATCCAGCTACTCAATCTCATATATTTTTTCCTGCAAATGTAAATAAAAATACACAATCACACTAGGAATATAGTATACTCAAGACATTTTAATAATTAAACCTAACATATTACAACATAAATGATTAAGTGTACTTACACTAATTCTCTGAGCTTCTTCGTGTATATAGGTGCCATCAGGTCGTTTGTGCTTTAGGATCCATACTTCTCCCTTACCAACTCTCCTCCCTTGTTTTTGTGACTGTGACAATACAATTTATACCATAAGTTTCACTTCTTTAATTTTTTTTCAATAATTTTTTGTTATTTTTCTCTATAAATAAATTCAAACTACATACCAACCAATTTATTTTACCTCAATCCATTAAGTATCTAATGATTGCTTCATTTATTTTTCAAGGATTGAGTAATTGATTATACTTAAATAGTAAAATTATTTTAATAGCTCTAGCATTACTTTTTTGGAAATCAGCATCACTTGTCAATTCCTTATAACTCAAAACTGAAGAATGATTTGCTTAAAAAAAAGAGAATTATTCGAGACAATGATAGGCACCTATACTTGATTTCAAATCTATATTACCTCTTCTTTCCTTGCCATAACCAAGCTTTTAGAACCGCCAGTGTGCGTGTAAAGTTTCTTCTTTCGATTCAGGGTGTTTTGCTTGCACTTTGCCTATTATGTCATCAACAATAAGATTGGTTAGACACAAAATGAATACATAGTGTACCATAAATAGTTAAATGTTCTTATATTTCTCTTTTACTTTGGTGTATTACTTATATATACGTTCTTTTTCTCTTTCTTTGAAAAGTAATATATATAACTCCAAAAAAGCTTGAATGCAATAAAGTAATCTTTAAGACTGAACATTAGTTGTTATTATAGCATGTTTATCTGGAACCTTGGTGTATTAAAGACAAGGGCTACTTAAAAAATGGGATACCTTTGTTGCAGGATCATTACGATAATCAATGAACCACCTCTAGTGCTCTCTAGGAATTCCCGCCGGGCGGTTATCAAGATTATGCTCAAGGGTCCTTGTTGGTTTGTAATGTGCTTCATACAGCCTCCCCCTTGTATCCTTCCAGGACCTCCCCATTTGTTGCAAAAATGTTTTCTTGATTCTACCACCGCTATCTTCATGAAAGTGGAACATCTCCTGCGACGACAATGTCCAGCTGTAAGTAATTGTAAGTTGAAAGGTTTGATATGATTAAACAATGTCGAAAGTCATTACCTTTATGCAATCATTATAAACCCTGTCTTTGCCTTGAACCTTTGCCCAACTTTTCTCACAGATAGGAAATTTGCTGTAATCAAAACCCAGCACTCCTAGAATGCCACTCAAAAGGCTAGCTTCATCATCGATTGCTTGCAATTCCTCGTTGAACCTCAGTATGATCTTGCTACCATTAAGAGGCCGCTCCATAGCCTCCCTCACACTCATTTTTGCTTGTTTGATTATTCTATCAGAATCTATAAAAAATAAAATCTTATTTATGTGTCCAATGTGCCCAACATGTGAGAAACATAACAATATCATTAGCAAATCAACTAAAAAGTCATATGGTTCAACACTTGTTACCAATGAGATCAACATTCCAAAACTCAGTAGTCTTGCGGTTGGTGCACGAAATTGTGATCATCAATGGCGCCAACAACTTGGTACGCACAATTGTAATCTCAACTCTTTATCACAACTCCGTACAACTAACCAGCAAGTGCACTGGGTCGTCCAAGTAATAAACCTTACGCGAGTAAGGGTCGATCCCATGGAGATTGTCGGCTTGAAGCAAGCTATGGTCATCTTGTAAATCTCAGTCAGGCGGATTCAAATGGTTATGGAGAATTGATAATTAAAAGATGGATAAAATATAAAATAAAGATAGAGATAGAGATATTTATGTAATTCATTGGTAGGAATTTCAGATAAGCGTATGAAGATGCTTTGTTCCTCTTGAACCTCTGCTTTCCTATTGCCTTCATCCAATCATTCATACTCCCTTCCATGGCAAGCTTTATGTTGGGCATCACCGTTGTCAATGGCTACTTCCCGTCCTCTCAGTGAAAATGTTCCAAATGCGCTGTCACGGCACGGCTAATCATCTGTCGGTTCTCGATCATGTTGGAATAGGATCCATTGATCCTTTTGCGTCTGTCACACGCCCAACACTCGCGAGTTTGAAGCTCGTCACAGTCATCCCTTCCCAGATCCTACTCAAAATACTACAGACAAGGTTTAGACTTTCCGGATCTCAGGAATGGCCGCCAATTGATTCTAGCCTTTACCACGAAGGTTCCAATCTTAGATTAGAAACCCAAGAGATATGCATTCAAGCCATTGCGAGTAGAACAGAGGTGGTTGTCAGGCACATGTTCATAGGTGAGAATGATGATGAGTTTCACGGATCATCACATTCATCAAGTTGAAGAACGAATGGATATCTTAGAGAAGAAGTAGGTGTGAATTGAATAGAAAAATAGTAGTACTTTGCATTAATTCATGAAGAACAGCAGAGCTCCACACCTTAATCTATGGTGTGTAGAAACTCCACCGTTGAAAATACATAAGAACAAAAGGGTCTAGGCATGGCCGTGAGGCCAGCCTCCAAACGTGAAAAGGTCTATCAAAATATGAAAATACAATAGCAAAAGGTCCTATTTATAGAAAACTAGTAGCCTAGGGTTACAGAAATAAGTAATTAATGCAGAAATCTTCTTCCGGGCCCACTTGGTGTGTGCTTGGGCTGAGCATTGAAGCTTCCATATGTAAAGACTTTTTTTGGAGTTAAACGCCAGCTTTTGTGCCAGTTTGGGCGTTTAACTCCAGCTTTTGTGCCAGTTTTGGCGTTTTGACGCCAGAATTCTTAAGCTGACTTGAAACGCCTGTTTGGGCCATCAAATCTCAGGCAAAGTATGAACTATTATATATTCTGGAAAGCCCAGGATGTCTACTTTCCAACGCAATTGAGAGCGCGCCAATTGGATTTCTATAGCTCCAGAAAATCCACTTCGAGTGTAGGGAGGTCAGAATCCAACAGCATCTGCAGTCCTTTTTCAGCCTCTGAATCAGATTTTTGCTCAGGTCCCTCAATTTCAGCCAAAAAATACCTGAAATCATAGAAAAACATACAAACTCATAGTAAAGTCTAGAAATGTAATTTTTATTTAAAAACTAATAAAAACATAATAAAAACTAACTAAAATATACTAAAAACATACTAAAAACAATGCCAAAAAGCGTATAAATTATCCGCTCATCACAACACCAAAATTAAATTGTTGCTTGTCCCCAAGCAACAAAAAATCAAATAGGATAAAAAGAGTAGAATGTACAATAAATTCCAAAAACATCTATGAAGATCAGTATTAATTAGATGAGCGGGGCTTTTAGCTTTTTACTTCTGAACAGTTTTGGCATCTCACTTTATCCCTTGAAGTTCAGAATGATTGGCTTCTATAGGAACTCAGAATTCAGATAGTGCTATTGATTCTCCTAGTTTAGTATGTTGATTCTTGAACACAGCTACTTTATGAGTTTTGGCCGTGACCCAAAGCATTTTGTTTTCCAGTATTACCACCGGATACATAAATGCCACAGACACATAACTGGGTGAACCTTTTTAGATTGTGACTCAGCTTTGCTAGAGTCCCCAATTAGAGGTGTCCAGAGCTCTTAAGCACACTCTTTTTGCTTTTGGACCACGACTTTAACCGCTCAGTCTCAAGTTTTCACTTGACACCTTCATGCCACAAGCACATGGTTAGGGACAGCTTGGTTTAGCCGCTTAGGCCAGGATTTTATTCTGTGGGCCCTCCTATCCACTGATGCTCAAAGCCTTGGATCCTTTTTATTTTACCCTTGCCTTTTGGTTTAAAGGGCTATTGGCTTTTTCTGCTTGCTTTTTCTTTCTCTTTTTTTGTTTTCTCTTTTTTTTCGCATATATTATTATTTTGTTTGCAAGCTTTTTTTTTATTCACTGCTTTTTCTTTCTTCAAGTTATGATTTTTCAGATTATCAAATAACATTTCTCCTTTTCCATCATTCTTTCAAGAGCCAACAATTTTAACATTCATGAATCAACAATATAAAAAATATGCATTGTTCAAGCATTCATTCAGAAAGACAAAAGTATTGCCACCACATCAGAATAATTAAACTGTTTTAAAATTTGAAATTCATGCACTTCTTTTCCTTTTCAATTAAAACACTCTTTATTTAAGAAAGGTGATGGATTCATTTTCATAGCTTTAAGGCATAGACACTTAGACACTAGTGATCATGTAATAAAGACACAAACATAAATAGACATAAGGCATAATTTTCGAAAAAAATAGAAAATAAAGAACAAGGAAATTAAAGAACGGGTCCACCTTAGTGATGGCAGCTTGTTCTTCCTCTTGAAGATCTTATGGAGTGCTTGAGCTCCTCAATGTCTCTTCCTTGCCTTTGTTGCTCCTCTCTCATAACTCTTTGATCTTCTCTAATTTCATGGAGGAGGATAGAATGCTCTTGGTGTTCCACCCTTAGTTGTCCCATATTGGAACTCAATTCTCCTAGGGAGGTGTTAATTTGCTCCCAATAGTTTTGTGGAGGAAAATGCATCCCTTGAGGTATCTCAGGAATTTTAGGATGAGGAATTTCCTCATGCTCTTGTCCATGAGTGGGATCTCTTGTTTGCTCCATCCTTTTCTTAGTGATGGACTTGTCCTCATTAATGAGGATGTCTTCCTCTATGTTAATTCCAGCTGAATTGCAGAGATGACAAATGAGATGAGGAAAGGCTAATCTTGCAAAAGTAGAGGACTTGTCCACCACCTTGTAGAGTTCTTGGGATATAACCTCATGAACTTCTACTTCCTCACCACTCATGATGCTATGGATCATGATCGCCCGGTCTATAGTAACTTCAGACCGGTTGCTAGTGGGAATGATTGAGCGTTGGATGAACTCCAACCATCCCCTAGCCACGGGCTTGAGGTCATGCCTTCTTAGTTGAACCGACTTCCCTCTTGAATCTCTCTTCCATTGAGCGCCCTCTTCACAAATGTCTATGAGGATTTGGTCCAACTTTTGATCAAAGTTGACCCTTCTACTGTAGGGGTGTGCATCTCCTTGCATCATGGGCAAGTTGAATGCCAACCTTACATTCTCCGGACTAAAATCTAAGCATTTTCTCCGAACCATTGTAAGCCAATTCTTTAGGTCCGGGTTCACACCTTGATCATGGTTCTTGGTGATCCATGCATTGGCATAGAACTCTTGAACCATTAAGATTCTGACTTGTTAAATGGGGTTGGTGAGAACTTCCCAACCTCTTCTTTGAATCTCATGTCGGATCTCCAGATATTCACCCTTTTTGAGTTTGAAAGGGACCTCGGGGATCACCTTCTTCTTGGCCACAACTTCATAGAAGTGGTCTTGATGCACTTTTGAGATGAATCTCTCCATCTCCCATGACTCGGAGGTGGAAGCTTTTGCCTTCCCTTTCCTCTTTCTAGAGGTTTCTCCGGCCTTTGGTGCCATAAATGGTTATGGAAAAATAAAAAGCAATGCTTTTACCACACCAAACTTAGAAGATTTGCTCGTCCTCGAGCAAAAGAGGAAAGAAGAGAGTAGAAGAAGAAGAAATGGAGGAGATGGAGGCGGGTTGGTGTTTCGGCCAAGGGGGAGAAGTAGTGTTTATATTTGTGAAAATGAAGGAGTGAAGATGGGTTTATATAGGGGTGGAGAGATGGTTTGGGTTCGGCCATATAGGGTGGGTTTGGGAGGGAAAGTGGTTTGAATTTGAATGGTGAGGTAGGTGAGGTTTTATGATGGATGGATGTGGATTGGTGAAGGGTTTATGGAAAAGAGGGTAGGATTTGATAGGTGAGGGGTTTTTGGAGAAGAGGTATTGAGGTGATTGGTGAATGGGTGAAGAAGAGAAAGAGAGGTGGGGTAGGTGGGGATCCTGTGGGGTCCACAGATCCTGAGGTGTCAAGGATTTTTCATCCCTGCACCAAGTGGCGTGCAAAACGTCCCTTTCTTCCAATCCTGGCGTTAAACACTAGGTTGCTGCCCATTTCTGGCGTTTAACGCCAGCTTCTTGCCCTTTTCTGGCGTTAAACGCCCGTTTGGTGCCCATTTCTGGCGTTAAAACGCCAGTAAGTTTGTCCTCCAGGGTGTGCTATTTTTCATTCTATTTTTCAGTTTATTTTTGATTTTTCAATTGTTTTTGTGATTTCACATGATCATCAACCTACAGAAAACATAAAATAACAAATAAAAATTTGACATAGATAAGTAAAAATTGGGTTGCCTCCCAACATGCGCTTCTTTAATGTCAATAGCTTGACAGTGGACTCTCATGGAGCCTCACAGATACTCAGAGTATGATGATGGTCTCCCAACACCAAACTTAGAGGTTGGTTGTGGCCTCTCAACACCAAACTTATAGTTTGAATGTGAGAATTTTGTTTGACTCTGCATTGAGAGAAGCTTTTCATGCTTCTTCTCCATGATTACAGAGGGAGATCCTTGAGCTTTGAACACAAGGGAGTCCTTATTCACTTGAAGGACCAATTCTCCTCTGTCAACATCAATCACAACTTTTGCTGTGGCTAGGAAGGGTCTGCCAAGGATGATGAATTCATCCATACACTTCTCAGTCTCTAAGATTATGAAATCAGCAGGGATGTAATGGTCTTCAACCTTTACCAAGACATCCTCTACAAGTCCATAAGCTTGTTTCCTTGAATTGTCTGCCATCTCTAATGAGATTCTTGCAGCTTGCACCTCAAAAATTCCTAGTTTCTCCATTACAGAGAGAGGCATGAGGTTTATGCTTGACCCTAGGTCACACAGAGCCTTTTCAAATATCATGATGCCTATGGTGCAAGGTATTGAGAACTTTCCAGGATCTTGTCTCTTTTGGGGTAATCTCTGCCTAGTCAAGTCATCCAGTTTTTTGGTGAGCAAGGGGGGTTCATCCTCCCAAGTCTCATTACCAAATAACTTGGTATTTAGTTTCATGATTGCTCCAAGGTACTTAGCAACTTGCTCTTCAGTAACATCTTCATCCTCTTTAGAGGAAGAATACTCATCAGAGCTCATGAATGGCAGAAGTAAATTCAATGGAATCTCTATGGTCTCAGTGTGAGCCTCAGATTCCCATGGTTCCTCATGAGGGAACTCCTTGGAGGCCAGTGGACGTCCATTGAGGTCTCCCTCAGTGAAAATCACTGCCTCTTCCTCCTCTCCATGTTCAGCCGTGTGGGTTATGTTGATGGCCTTGCACTCTCCTTTTGGATTCTCTTCTGTATTGCTTGGAAGAGTACTAGGAGGGAGTTCAGTAACTTTCTTGCTCAGCTGACCCACTTGTGCCTCCAAATTTCTAATGGAGGACCTTGTTTCAGTCATGAAACTTTGAGTGGTTTTAATTAGATCAGAGACTACAGTTGCTAATTCAGAGTGGCTCTGCTTAGAATTCTCTGTCTGTTGCTGAGAAGATGATGGAAAAGGCTTGCTATTGCTAAACCTATTTCTTCCATCATTATTGTTGTTGAAGCCTTGTTGAGGCCTCTGTTGGTCCTTCCATGAGAGATTCGGATGGTTTCTCCATGAAGGATTATAGGTGTTTCCATAGGGTTCTCCCATGTAATTCACCTCTTCCATTGCTGGGTTCTCAGGATCATAAGCTTCTTCTTCAGATGAAGCTTCCTTAGTATTGCCTGGTGCAGCTTGCATTCCAGACAAACTTTGAGAAATCATATTGACTTGCTGAGTCAATATTTTATTCTGAGCCAGTATGGCATTCAGAGTATCAATCTCAAGAACTCCTTTCTTCTGATTTGTCCCATTATTCACAGGGTTCCTTTCAGAAGTGTACATGAATTGGTTATTTGCAACCATCTCAATGAGTTCCTGAGCTTCTGCAGGAATCTTCTTCAGATAAAGAGATCCTCCAGCAGAGCTGTCCAATGACATCTTGGACAGTTCAGACAGACCATCATAGAAGATACCTATGATGCTCCATTCTGAAAGCATGTCAGAAAGGCACCTTCTGATTAATTGCTTGTATCTTTTCCAAGCTTCATAGAGGGATTCACCTTCCTTCTGTCTGAAGGTTTGGACTTCCACTCTAAGCTTACTCAATTTTTGAGGTGGAAAGAACTTTGCCAAGAAGGCATTGACTAGCTTTTTCCAAGAGTTCAGGCTTTCCTTAGGTTGTGAATCCAACCATGTTCTAGCTCTGTCTCTTACAGCAAAAGGAAAGAGCATAAGCTTGTAGACCTCGGGATCAACCCCATTGGTCTTGACAGTGTCACAGATTTACAGGAATTCAGCTAAGAACTGATGAGGATCTTCCATTGGAAGTCCATGAAATTTGCAATTATGTTGCATCAGAGAAACTAATTGAGGTTTAAGCTCAAAGTTGTTTGCTCCAATGGCAGGGATAGAGATGCTTCTCCCATAGAAGTTAGGAGTAGGTGCAGTAAAGTCACCAAGCACCTTCCTTGCATTGTTGGCATTGTTGTTGTTTTCGGCTACCATGGCTTCTTCTTGTTTGAAAATTTCTGTTAGGTCCTCTACAGAGAGTTGTACTTTAGCTTCTCTCAGCTTTCTCTTCAAGGTCCTTTCAGGTTCAGGATCAGCCTCAACAAGAATGCTTTTGTCCTTGCTTCTGCTCATATGAAAGAGAAGAGAACAAGAAAGTATGGAATCCTCTATGTCAGAGTATAGAGATTCCTTGAAGTGTCAGAGGAAAAGAAGAATAGAAGGAGAAGGTAGAGAAGAAAGAATTCGAACTAATCAAGAGGGATAGAGTTCGAATTGTACATTGAGGAGAAGGGTTAGTCCATAAATAGAAGGATGTGGGAAGAGGGGAAGAATTTTCGAAATTAAAGTAAAAGATTTTGAAATAATTAAAAGAAATTTTGAAAATTTGATTGATGATTTTCGAGAATTAAAGTTGGGAAAGAAATTAAGTGATTTTTGAAAAAGATTTTTGAAATTAGAAATAAAAAAGATATGATTGAAAATTATTTTGAAAAAGATGTGATTAAGAAGATATGATTGAAAAGATATGGTTTTAAAAAGATATGATTGAAAGGATATAATTGAAAAATAATTTAAAAAGATTTGATTTTAAAATTAATGACTTGGCTAACAAGAAATTTAAAAGATATGATTTAGATATTAAACCTTTCTTAACAAGAAAGCAACATACTTGAAATTTTTGAATCAAATCATTAATTGTTAGCAAGTATTTTCAAAAATAGTAAAAAAAAATGGAAAGAGATTTATTTTGAAAAGATATGATTGAAAAGATATGATTTGAAAAAGATTTGATTTTGAAAACTTATGAAAACTTGAAAAAAATTTGAATTAAAAACAAAATATTCCCTCTTATGTCATCCTGGCGTTAAACGCCTAGAATGGTATCTATTCTGGCGTTTAACGCCCAAAATGCTACCCTTTTGGGCGTTTAACGCCCAGCCAAGTACCCTGGTTGGCGTTTAAATGCCAGTTTTCCTTCTTTACTGAGCGTTTTGAACGCCCAGCTTTTTCTGTGTAATTCCTCTGCTGCATGTTCTGAATCTTCAATTCTCTGTATTATTGACTTGAAAAGACATAATTTTGAAAAATTTTTGGATTTTTAATGATGAGGAACAATCAAAATGCAATTAAACATGGAAAACTAAGATCAAATACATAATGCATGCAAGGCACCAAACTTAAAAGTTTGTATACTAAGGACTATAACAATTTGAAAAATGCATGTAAAAACAACAAAACACACAAAACAAGAGAATTTAAAGATCAGAGCAAGGAAATCATCAAGAACATCTTGAAGATCAATGACGAACATAATGCATGCAATTTTCGAAAATTAGAAGAATAAAGACATGCAATTGACACCAAACTTAAAATTAGACACTAGACTTAAACAAGAAACATAGAATATTTTTTATTTTTATGGTTTTATAAATTTTTTTTTGTGATTTTTCGAAAATTGAGTGGAAAAGAAAATAAAAGGATTCAAAATTTTTAATAAGAATTCCAGGAATCATTGCAATGCTAGTCTAAGACTCCGGTCCAGGAATTAGACATGGCTTAGTAGCCAGCCAAGCTTTCAAAGAAAGCTCCGGTCCAAAGCACTAGACATGGCCAATGGCCAGCCAAGCTTTAGAAGATCATTGCTCACAACAGCAAAATTGATAGAAATCAACAAGCTCTTGTGATGATAAGTTGAAACCTCGGTCCAAAAGATTAGACATGGCTTCACAGCCAGCCAGACTTCAACAAATCATCATGAAACTCTAGAAGTCATTCTTAAAAACTCTGAAGAACAAAATAGAAATTTTTTTTTTTGAAATTTTTTTTCGAAAATAAAAAGTAAAAAGCTTAAACATAAAATAAAATTACCTAATCTAAGCAACAAGATGAGCCGTCAGTTGTCCAAACTCGAACAATCCCCGGCAACGGCGCCAAAAACTTGGTGCATGAAATTATGATCATCAATTCCGCCAACAACTTGGTACGAACAATTGTAATCTCAACTCTTTATCACAACTCCGCACAACTAACTAGCAAGTGCACTGGGTCGTCCAAGTAATAAACCTTACGCGAGTAAGGGTCGATCCCACGGAGATTGTCGGCTTGAAGCAAGCTATGGTCATCTTGTAAATCTCAGTCAGGCGGATTCAAATGGTTATGGAGAATTGATAATTAAAAGATGGATAAAATATAAAATAAAGATAGAGATAGAGATACTTATGTAATTCATTGGTAGGAATTTCAGATAAGCGTATGAAGATGCTTTGTTCCTCTTGAACCTCTGCTTTCCTATTGCCTTCATCCAATCATTCATACTCCCTTCCATGGCAAGCTTTATGTTGGGCATCACCGTTGTCAATGGCTACTTCCCTTCCTCTTAGTAAAAATGTTCCAAATGCACTGTCACCGCACGGCTAATCATCTGTCGGTTCTCGATCATGTTGGAATAGGATCCATTGATCCTTTTGCGTCTGTCACACGCCCAACACTCGCGAGTTTGAAGCTCGTCACAGTCATCCCTTCCCAGATCCTACTCGGAATACCACAAACAAGGTTTACACTTTTCGGATCTCAGGAATGGCCGCCAATTGATTCTAGCCTATACCACGAAGGTTCCAATCTTAGATTAGAAACTCAAGAGATACGCATTTAAGCCATTGCTAGTAGAACAGAGGTGGTTGTCAGGCACATGTTCATAGGTGAGAATGATGATGAGTTTCACGGATCATCACATTCATCAAGTTGAAGAACGAATGGATATCTTAGAGAAGAAGTAGGCGTGAATTGAATAGAAAAATAGTAGTACTTTGTATTAATTCATGAAGAACAGCAGAGCTCCACACCTTAATCTATGGTGTGTAGAAACTCCACCATTGAAAATACATAAGAACAAAAGGGTCTAGGCATGGCCGTGAGACCAGCCCCCAAACGTGAAAAGGTCTATCAAAGTATGAAAATACAATAGCAAAAGGTCCTATTTATAGAAAACTAGTAGCCTAGGGTTACAGAAATAAGTAATTAATGCAGAAATCTTCTTCCGGGCCCACTTGGTGTGTGCTTGGGCTGAGCATTGAAGCTTCCATATGTAGAGACTTTTTTTGGAGTTAAACGCCAGCTTTTGTGCCAGTTTGGGCGTTTAACTCCAGCTTTTGTGCCAGTTCTGGCGTTTTGACGCCAAAATTCTTAAGATGACTTGGAACGCCTGTTTGGGCCATCAAATCTCGGGCAAAGTATGGACAATTATATGTTGCTGGAAAGCCCAGGGTGTCTAATTTCCAACGCAATTGAGAGCGCGCCAATTGGGCTTCTGTAGCTCCATAAAATCCACTTCAAGTGCAGGGAGGTCATAATCCAACAGCATCTGCAGTCCTTTTTCAGCCTCTGAATTAGATTTTTGCTCAGGTCCCTCAATTTCAGCCAGAAAATACCTAAAATCACAGAAAAATACACAAACTCATAGTAAAGTCTAGAAATGTGATTTTTATTTAAAAACTAATAAAAACATAATAAAAACTAACTAAAATATACTAAAAACATACTAAAAACAATGCCAAAAAGCGTCAGAGAGGAGCCGCTGCGGAAACACCACCATTACTGGGGGGCAGAGGGATGAGCCAGTCATTGTCAGCGGATGGTGAAGACGCAGGAGGTACAATTGGAGGCTGCTGACGTGGTGGTTCCACTCTTGTACCTTTCATGTAGCGAGCTTTTCTAGACATCTTAAAATCCTAGTATAAACACATATAACATACCAAAAAATATAAATTAATCTTATACTAATAGAATAATTAACAAACAAATAACTGTGGTTATCTTTCACCTCTTGTGTTGTATTATATTCCCATACTTAAGCAGTGTATATTAATTAACATTTTATACACGTACAGGCTATTAATAGAATTACCGCGTCTTAGGCTAATAGAATTACTCATATTATAACTAGGTCACAGGATAGTAAATAACATTATATATATGTACATAGATTAATTATATAAATGGAACATTTTTGCCCAAATGATCCAACTACACATAAATTAAAAAAACAAAAGCCAAAGACAAACATGTAAATAGAGGAGGTAACTAACAAAGAGAATATGACATTTTATGGCAACAATGAAACTTATTTGACGGTGCAAAAAAAAATTATTAGTTTCTCTAACTCTCTATTTAACTGAGTAACATCGACTCCCTTAGATTATTAATTATCATTATTAATATTCCTATTTCTCACAGGTGTAAAAATTTCAAATATTTTTAATTAAAAAACTATGCCTAAAGTTAACAGCCATCATTACCCTTTGTGAAAAATTAAATAAAAAATTAATTAAATAAATCAGAGGCCATATTTTTTAATATTTTTTTCTAGTTACAACGAAGATATGAACATGCAACCCCCCTCCAAACCCATCAAATCTTAGCTATGATTGTTCATAGCCCCATAGAATTGGATTTAAAGATAAGGTGAATAAATAAAAAATGCAAGAAAGAGTGTATGTGATTAGATATGGTTAGCAATTCAATTAAGTGAAACCTGTGACCAGCGGATGTCAAGTAATGTAATTTGTTCATAATAGTAATGATATAATAAGGGTGAACGGCCAAGGGTTGAGACAAGGAGATGATGAGTGAAGAATTGATGGTATAGAATTTCACTAATGAAATCTCGTTGCAAGTATAGTTTCTAAACCAACAATAATCCTTTCATACAAAAATTTAGTTGTCACTAAAATAAATCCCAATGAAAATAACCGAAGTATTCAAACCTCGGGTCGTTCTCCATAGGAATTGTAATAAAGTGTTCTTGTTATTAGTTAGAGGTATGTTTTGGGGTTTCTGGGATAAGAGACAAAAATTGTAAATTGCAATTGGAAAAGCTCTTGGCAAGGTATGAGAGCTAGAAATCATATCCTAGTTATCCTTATCAATTGTGATGAGAATTCTCCATTGCTCCCATTTAGTTAACCTCTAACCATGGAGGAAAGTCAAATGGATAGATTAACTTGAGTCCACAAGTCCTAGCCAAATCATAATGAAAGGCTAGCTTTAGTGGCATTCAAATCAATTAACAACTTCTAATTGTCAATCAACAAAAGAATTAGATAACTCAAGAGTCACTAATTACTCAACCAAAGCCAAGAGGAACAAAATCTAATTCATAACTAAAAGAAGCATTTCATCAAACACATAAAAGGCAATAAAGGTAAACAACATGAATTACAAGAATTAAAGAGAGATCTAACTACAAAGGCAAGAGATTCACAATAGAAAACCAAATCAAACATGAAAAGACATGAAAATCATAAATTGCATTGGAAGGGAAATAGAAATCTACATAAGAATTCATAAAGCAAAAGGAAAATTGAAGCAAGAGAAGAAGTAGATCTAGATCTAAAAAATTAACCTAATCCTAATCCTAATTCTAGAGAGAAGTGAGAGTTTCTCTCTCTAGAAACTAACTCTAACTACTTCTAAAACTTAACTATGACTAAAGTATGAAGTGATGTCAATCCCCCTTGAATTCTGCCTTTAATAGCCTCAGAATTGAGTTGGATCTGGGCCTGGGAAGCCCAGAAATTGCCCCCAGTGGATTCACTTTAAGTGGGTCACGTGCGAACACCGACGCGTATGCACGGGTTGCGCGTACGCGTCGCTTGACACTTTGCTATCCATGCGTATGCATCGCCATGCGACCTCACATTCCACGTGTGCGCGTCTACTGAATGTGCGCGTCTGCTGCACGTGTGCGTCGATGTCAGCATCCCAAATCTTTGTTTCTTTATGAGTTCTCCACTTGCATGTTTTTCCTCTTCATCCCTTTGATCCATTCCTAGCCTTTCCATCCTGAATTCACTAACAAACATATCAAGGCATCTATTGGAATCAAAGGTGAATTAATATTGACACATTAAAGGTCTAAAAAGCATGCTTTCACACTTAAGCACAAATTAGGAGACAATCATAAAACCATGCTATTTCCTTGGATAAATGTGAGAAAAGGTGATAAGATCCTCTAAATTAAGCACAAGATAAACCCTAAAAATGGGGTTTATCAACCTCCCCACACTTAAACCTAGCATGTCCTCATGCTAAAATCAAGAGAAAACAAAGGGTATCAACATTTATTCGATGTAACAAACTATCTAAATACAATCTACCTAAATGCAACTATCTAAATGAATGCAACTACTTGGTCAAAATAAATCAATTCCCAAGAGAACATATATATGCTTAAGGGCTAAAGCGATAGCAATCAAATCAAATCCACAATTGAATTGAGTTATTAAATATTTTTACAAACTCGCAAGAAAAGTTGATCATAGGTGGAGACATGTAATTGAGCAATCGAACCCTCACCGGATGTGTTTATACTCTAGTCGCTCAGTGTTTAGGGTTGATTCTCTCAATTCTCCCCTAATCATGCTTTCCAAGATTTATTTTTCATCTAACAATCAACAATTACTCAATGCATGCATACAAATATCATGAGGTCTTTTCATCGGTTGTAATGGGGTTAGGTCAGGGTAGGATGCATATGGTCAAGTGAGCTCGAAATTTGAATCTTTGACTAGCTTAAGCTTCCCACCTAACCTATGACAACCTATACAATTTAAGGACTAACCTAACTACCCATTCTTCACTTTTTCCACATACTCATACATTTTCTTTTGATTACCACACATATGCATTGACTTTTATTGAACTTCACTTTGGGGCATTTTGTTCCCTTTTTGTTGCTTTTTTTCTTTTTCTTTTCTTTTTATTATTTTCTATATTTTCTTTCTTTTTATTTTCTTTCTTTTATTTTTCTCTCTTTTTTTCTTTTTGGTGTACTTTTCTACAACTGTATCAATGCATATGGTTTACACATTTAATTAACACATGAGTATGTACCCAACTCTCAAATATAGAAATACAAAATGAAAATACCATTTTATCCCAACCAATGTCCCAAGTTTTCCCACACTTGAATGATACTCACACTCACTAGCCTAAGTCAATCAAAGATCCAAATTAAGGACATTTATTATTTTTCACTTTAAGGCTTGTAATGTGCTAAATTAAAGAACAAGTGGGTTGAGCGTAGGCTCAAAATTGGCTAACAATGGAGAATAAAAGGTAAGCTATTTAGGTAAGTGAGCTAATGAAATAATGGCCTCAATCATATAAGTGCATGAATACAAGGAATAATGGACATATAGAATTAAACAAATCAAGGATCACAATCATAGAAAGAGAGAAATTGCACACAAGAAGAAAAATAAGTGGTTATAAGATGTAACCACACCATTAGGCTCAAATCTCACAAGGTTGTGTGTTCTTAGCTCAAAAACATGATCCACAATATATATAATTCAAGTAAGTTCTATGAGTTTTCACTCAAATCAATTAGGATGTCAATGCCCTATTAAGAATGTTTTTCTTGGAGAATTTCATGATTTTGACTAAGCTTATTATACATATATGCAACTAAGAATCCTAAAAGACCTAAAAATGAAATGCAAAAGTGTTGGGGTTAGAAACTTGTCACCCAAGAACGCAGAACGGTCAGACGACCTCTCCACACTTAAAAATTTGCACCGTCCTCGGTGCATTCTGAGATGAGCAAGGGGGTACGACGACTTTTCGAGTTGCTACCTTCAGCTGGTAGGTCAACCGGTTGCTGTGTGTTCTTTCTTTCACTTCCGTTGTTTCTTATGGTGCATCATATCATGAAAAATAGAAAACAACACCATAAGATGAGAAAATACAAAAGCAAGGAAGCGTAAATTGTTGGAATGAGGTTAGAATCACTAGAATGAAGTGAGTGAATCAGTTGTGACATTAATGAACAATAGGTGTGTTGGTCCTAATTGCGCACGGTAAAGAACACACGCACACTAGCATAAAAAGCTTTGTCACAATTTACACAAAAGAGGAATGCACTTCACCCATTCTAGTGTGCTTGAAGTACTGTAAACTTGTAGGTTAAGACAACCAACCAAGTGATAAAGAAGCATGAAAGCATTCAAGCTAAAGATGACATATGGATGCATATGATCAATAAGCACAATGCATTAAGATAGATGCTCAACATCCAATATCAAGAAATTGCCTACTCAAGAGAAAGGAATTCAAATCACATGGTGGCCAATTCATGCAATTCAAAAGCATGTAAGAAGCTTGAGGGCAATTTTCATTTACTTGGTATTCACAGAGTTAAGCATGAAGAACTCAACCAAGTAGCAATATATAACCTCAATTAAAGAACCCAACAAAGATCATAAACATAATGATGTTAAGATAACATCTCATGGGTAATCAGCAGCAATAAACAGTAAACAAGATTTATAATCCAACACTTACAATGAAAAGTAGAAAATTAAAGAAAAATTCAACTAACTAATTAACTACCTAAAAGAAATGATTATAAATGGTGTTTGATAGTGTTGGATGATGGTTGAAGATGGGAAAGAATAGAAAGAAGAGAAGAAAAGAAGGTGGGTGAAACAGGGCAATCCACGCGTATGCATTGTCTGCGCGTGCGTGTGCATGGGGTGAAATAGGTTCGACGCATATGTGTGGGTCACACGTACGTGCGGGTGGCGTCTGAGAGAAGTGACGCGTACACATGAGGCACGCGTATGTGTAGGTTGGTTTGTGCTGGAGGCGCAATGTCCGCACGATGTTGGCACAACTCTCGGGTTAATGTATGGAGGAATGAAACTTCTACATCCATGCGTACGCGTATGTGACGCGTGCGCGTGGATTGGCCGAAAAGCTTGGGTCACGCGTACGCATGGGTTGGTGCTCTGTTTTTCAAAATTTTTCAATCTCTTGCACCAAACCAAGCATTCCAAGCCTCCAAATAGCTACCAAAACACCATAAAACCTTATTCAACTTGCTAAACTACCAAATAAACTCAATAAACAAAACAAAACATGAAATCAAACCTATTCTACCAATATTTACACAAGAGAAAAATGAAAAGAGTTTACCATGGTGTGGTTTCTCCCACCTAGCACTTTTGTTTATTGTCCTTAAGTTGGACTTATAGGGAGCTCCTCTCAAGGTTGCTTGTGCTTACACTACAAGAAAATAAGCTTTCTGCCACGCTTTTAAAGCGTACTGAAACGTGCTAAAAAGGGTGCCGATAGCTTTTCGCCACGCTTTTGGAGCTATCGGCACGCTTTTGAAAGGGTCACATCCGCTAGCGTGCCGGTTGCTCTATCGCCACACTTTTGTGGATCTATCGGCACACTTTTTTTGGCCACGCTTTCAATTCTTGCCACGCTTAAAAGCGTGGCCACAGGTGTTAACCTATCGATACGCTTTAAAAGCGTACCGAAAAGTTCACATATCGCCACGCTTCTGAAGCGTGCCAAGAAAGCTGGTTTTCAGTACACTTCAAAAGCGTGCCAATAGGGAAATATACGGCTACGCTTTTTAAGCGTGCCAATAGCATGATATATGGCTACGCTTAGTAAGCGTGGCTATTAATGACTACACGAAGATATGACTACGCTTATAAAGCGTGCCAATAGCTACATAAACCCTTCACTAGGCCACTCCATACCACTTTTAACATTGGGAAAGCCAGCATAATCAACATTAAATAACCAATCATTATGCAAAAACTAAATCATGTTATTAAAATAAACTTTATATAAAAGTATAAAAATAAACTAGCACAAAGAAAATTGAAAACTCTTTTTAGAGACTGTTAATATCACAATCCGCAAATAGCTCTCTTTGTTCCCAAAAAACTCGGGAAAATTCAACTAATCTACATAAAAAAAATCCAAAAACAAATAAAGAATACTCTGCTGCAGTTTTTACCTCTGCTAGTAAGCGTGCAGCTCCTAAAAGGCGTTCTATAAAGTTATACTTTCCATTGTCACATTTCTTCCTTTTTAAGCTGACATGAAGCAGTAAGTAAAACAATAGGGCTTATCATCTTATATGTACATAAAGTATTTGACAAAAATATATTTCAAGAACCAGTGACAAATTCATGGGCAATAAACAAGCATGATGATGCAAAATATTAAGTTATACATGAAAGTAAGAAATCTCTCAGGAAATGAGAATTTCAATATCTTCTGTTCTGTGCCTTGCACACTTTTATGGCTTCACTAAACCATCTGTACATGGATATGAAAAACTACAAAACAAATCCAAAAAATAAACAAGTCAAACATACCTCTCGAAAAAGATGAACCTTCTGTTTTGATCTATCTCCTTCGATAACTAGTAAACAAGATGACACAAGCTCCTCCAAGTTTGTCGATTGCAGAAGCTTTATATCTCTACTCACCTTCCAATTACAATTCAACACAAAACCCAAAATGACATATAAATATATACTACATAGCATGCCCATGAAACTTAAAAAAAAGGAAGAAAAATGTTTCATTGAAAGCTATTCATATCATTGAAAGGAAAAATTTCAATTTTTGCACCTTCAAAAGATGCTGGAAATATGAAGAACGTTGGTGCTGGTTCTTATTCTTATAGACCAATCATTGTAGAATGCCACACTCACATTAGAGTTGTGCAAGCATAGGTGTTATTCTTGCCTCAATTGTTTCAAATTCAGTAGCCATCAAGTACCTTCAATTTAAAACATGATTTACTAATAAAGCAAGTTAACAATCTATTGAACAAAGGAAAAATAAAAACTTTTAGTATGGGAAACAATCTTGCATTGAACAGAAAATGATGGCGAACAATTCTCAGATATAAGATTTGCTACGACAACTTGATAAGGGATAATCCAGGCTTGAAAGCAAGAGACTTGACTTTTAGTCTATGAGCTCAATCGCAGTACAAGTGTTTATTTCGAAAAGTTCTTATTAATAAGCTAGAAATTTTAATTTCCCAAAAGGAACAAAAAATGACTTATAAATGCTATAAGCTCTAACTTTTCTTTTCTTTTCTTTTTGACTAAATTAAACTAAATAGAAATCTCTAGTCTACTAATTCTGGTCCTTTAATTTACCATGAAATTCATTTGCTACCTTCTTTTTAAGTTCCTTGGATATATTCAGCCCACCACCAGTGTATTATCTTTTGTCTTCCTTAAACCTGGCGTCACCAAGAGGCTAATTTTGTTAAGAAAGATAAATCAAAACCGAACACGTACATATATGCACCTACGAAATTATTTTGATTTATTCCTTAAAAGTATTAATCTCTATTTTTGTTGTCAAATAATATTTTTCTTTAGAATAGAATTCGAATTTTTGATGACAGGTCTCTATTTATTACTCCATAACACCAACAACAATGCAGATTTGCTAAAAGCCTGTGATGTTTATTTAGTTGATGATTTGATATATCTATTTTGATGAGATTTGCTAAAGCCTATAGACTTATTAGTTATATATATTACTCCCTTTCCACTTTAAAATAATACAAAAACTCAACAACCCTTTTGTGTTTTGAGCAGCATGCATGCAAGCATCAATGGACAGTTTCTAGCAATCCATTACTCGGCACAGTCGCTTCCTTTCATGGTCGGATGTGCCTGTTAAATTCAATTCATTAGAACATTGCATACTAGTTTAAGAACGAATTAATAAAAAGTTACCTTAAGATAAGAATCAACTGCCCTGTAAAGGCCATTGGTGCACGAAATTGTGATTTAAAAACTTGGCATGGTGAAATAGTGATTTCAACACTTCTTGACAACTCCGATGCAACTAACCAGCAAGTGCACTGGGTCGTCCAAGTAATACCTTACGTGAGTAAGGATCGATCCCACGGAGATTGTCGGCTTGAAGCAAGCTATGGTCATCTTGTAAATCTCAGTCAGGTGGATAAAAATGGTTATGGGATTTTAATACTTAAAATATAAATAAAACACAAAATAAGATAGAAATACTTATGTAATTCATTGGTGGGAATTTCAGATAAGCGTATGGAGATGCTTTGTTACTTCTGAACCTCTGCTTTCTTATTGCCTTCTTCCAACCATGCGTTACCTCCTTCCATGGCAAGCTGTATGATCCTCTCGGATGAAAACAAATCCATATGCGCTGTCACCACACGGCTAATCATCTGTCGGTTCCCGCTAGCGTCGAAATAGGACCATTGTCCTTTTGCACACTGTCACTTGTGCCCCACATTCACAGGTTTGAAGCTCGTCACAGTCATCCCTTTCCAGATCCTACTCGGAATACCACAAACAAGGTTTAGACTTTCCGGATCTCAGAAATGCTGCCAATTGTTCTAGCCTATACTACGAAGGTTCTAATCTTAGATTAGAAACCCAAGAGATACGCACTCAAGCTATTGCAGATAGAACGGACGTGGTTGTCAGGCACGCGCTCATAGGTGAGAATGATGATGAGTGTCACGGATCATCACATTCATCAGGTTGAAGTGCGAGTGGATATCCTAGAAAAGAAGTAGGTGTGAATTGAAGAGAAAAACAATAGTACTTGTATTAATTCATGAAGAACAGCAGAGCTCCACACCTTAATCTATGGGGTGTAGAAACACCACCATTGAAAATACATAAGTGAAAGGTCTAGGCATGGCCGTGAGGCCAGCCTCCAAATGAAAACATAAAAGTTCCAAAGATCTCATATCAAAGTGATCAAAGATGATCCAGGATGAAAATACAATAGTAAAAGGTCCGATTTATAATGAACTAATGGCCTAGGATTTACAGAAATAAGTAAATGATGCAGAAATCCACTTCTGGGGCCCACTTGGTGTGTGCTTGGGCTGAGCATTGAAACTTTTTCATGCTTAGGCTGTTCCTGGAGTTAAACGCCAGCTTTAGTGCCAGTTTGGGCGTTTAACTCCAATTCTGGTGCCAGTTTGGGCGTTTTACGCCAGAATTCCTTGGGCTGACTTTGAACGCCAGTTTGGGCCATCAAATCTCGGGCAAAGTATGGACTGTTATATATTTCTGGAAAGCCCAGGATGTCTACTTTCGAACGCAATTGAGAGCGCGCCGATTGGGTTTCTGTAGCTCTATAAAATCTACTTCGAGTATAGGGATGTCAGAATCCAACAGCATCTGCAATCCTTTTTTAGCCTCTGAATCAGATTTTTGCTCAGGTCCCTCAATTTCAGCCATAAAATACCTGAAATCACAGAAAAACACACAAACTCATAGTAAAATCCAGAAATGTGATTTTTATTTAAAAACTAATAATTATATACTAAAAACTAACTAAATCATACTAAAAACTACCTAAAAATAATGCTAAAAAGTGTATAAATTATCCGCTCATCAGCCATCATCAGATGTCCTAGCTGAGTCAGGTAAAGCTTCTGCAAGAACCTGAAACTTTGTGAGGGAAAGGTTCCTGTATCTGGAAACTTCAGTGAGAAAACTGTCAACAAGCCTTGTAACTCTCGCCTTTGCAATCATCTGCTTCTCCGAAAATGATTCCCTATTTGGACTAACACTCTCAGCCTGCTCCTGAACAAGAAAATGCTCCAACGCCCTCTGAACAAGTTCCACATCATACACAGTCTCACTTTTTCATAACAAGGTATCAAAATATCACCAAGTGTTGCTTGCTCAAACTGCATTCCCACCATCTTCTCCAACTCATTCACCAATGCAGGTGCCACTTTTAACATGTTTGCTATCCTAAGAAGCCTCAGCAAGAAGCTGCATGTAACACTGCCCTTCTTTTGTGGAATTTTTAGGCCACGTATTATGAGAGGTTTTGTGATTTATTTGTAATGGAACTCCCTGGAGAGAATGCAAAAGAAAGAAATCACAATTAACTTCGAAAAACCTCAACGAGGCATAATTTGAAGCTGAAAAGAAACTTGAATACCTTAGTTAGGAGAGGCCTAATGTAATTAACTGCTGCTGCTCTAAATTTGTCACCTTGCAAAAAATTTAGGGGTATTTTCTGCCAAATGAGATTCAGCAAAGAATGAATTCAGAATGAGCACCACATATCAGTAGTTGAGCATTATCACAGCTGCAGCAGAATAGAACTAAATGTCAAGAAATTTAGAAAAAAAACCCTAAACTAAATATCATATTAGAAAAAAAATATAAATTTAGAAAAATCGGAAATAATGAAGAACCAAGAAAATCAAAACAAAAAAATCAAATTCAAAAACAAATAATCAGATCAAGGAAAAATTGGACCAAATAATTTACCGCGACGCTACGAACGCTGAAGGTGGCTGACGGAGGTGCGACAAGTGAGGGAGGGAGACGGCGGCGCGACGACTTCACAGAGGGAGACAAAAACACGACGGGTGCTGAACCATGGAGGGAGGAGCGACGATTGAGGGTTTGCGATACAGAGTGAACGTCGACGGAGGGTTTGAGATAGAGAGTGAGCACCAAGGGAGGGCTTACCAGAGTGAGTCACCGTCGAAGGAGGGATAGGGGTTTACAGGAGAGACGGAAGGAGCGCCGACGCAAGGAGCACCAGCAGAGGTGGCACCTATGGAGGGGTTGCGAGAGAGGGTTGGAACGAGGTTGACCAACGAGTGTTATTGAGGGAGAGAGTAAGAGCACCGGTGATGAGCTCTATGTTAGTTGAAGAGCGCCGCCGCCATTAGGGTGATGAGCTCAGCTTTTCACTTTTGAAGACATTGTTAGGAAGAAGAGTGTGTGTTTGGAAGAAAGGAAGGAGTGTTGTTAGGGAATTATTGTGTAAAACTATGTGCTTCGAAGAAAGAGGCGTGGAAACTTTTTTTATTTGTTTTAGAACTTTATGGCCACGCTTTTAAAGCGTGCCGAAAGAGTTAGAGGAAATGGCCACGCTTTAAAAATGTGACGATAACGAAACCATTTTGCCACGCTTTCCAAGCGTGCCGGTTTTCTTCT
The DNA here is from genome assembly GCF_059453495.1 of Arachis ipaensis. Taxonomy (NCBI): domain Eukaryota; kingdom Viridiplantae; phylum Streptophyta; class Magnoliopsida; order Fabales; family Fabaceae; genus Arachis; species Arachis ipaensis. The sequence continues at coordinate 107,831,358 of NC_142437.1, forward strand.
ATGGCACGCTTTTTAAGCGTGGCAGAAAAAGCGTGGCCAAATTTCAAATCAGCGGGCACCCTAAAAAAAGCGTGCTAATTTTTCTCTATGGCCACGCTTTTCAAGCGTGGCAAAAAAAAGCATGGTGAAATCACAAATCAGTGGTCACCCTCGCAAAAGTGTGGCTATTGACCACTTTTGGGCACGCTTTAAAAGCGTGGCAAGAAAAAAGGGTGCCGACAGGCCTTTTTTCTTGTAGTGTTGAATTCTTCTTGGAATTCCCACTAATGCTTGGTTCTCCATTGTGCCCCAAGATTTCTCATGAGTTGCACCAAGTTCTGATGGGGTTCTTCACAAATCATGGGCTCCCAAAGTGGATCCTCATGTATTCCCGGATCTCATATCTTGTTTCTACACCCATCTTCAAGTTGACTATCATTAATCCATGTGGGTGGTAAGCAAGGTGAGTTCTCAATGAAGTGCCAAACATCATTCTAGACCTAAGCCATCTAGTCCTACACCAACCCTTGCAATTAAGCATTGAGCATGCAATCATCATGAGCTTTGATTTACATTGCCAACCACTAACCATCTCCCGTTTGCTCTTAAGGCTACAAAGATGTCTAAGTTGACCATCCGTCTCAAGCAAACCATATTCAAGGGGAATAATAAAGCTTAAGTATAAGAAATTTACCCACTTGAATGAAAGGATGGATGGTGATAGCTTGGGGAGAGGTATTTCCAATGTCCTTGCAAGCTCTACTCCCTTGTGTTCTTCCTTGGTTACCTCCACCTCTTCACAAACTTCTTTAATGTCAATCCTTTGTTCATCAAATTCATCTAACTCATCTCCATCACTCAAATCATATATGGGAGGATTAGAGAAATCTACCTCCACATTGCTTTCTATCTTATCGGGAGAAGGTTCTTCAAGTCCAAAGGATCCACCACCAAGAAGAGTTGATGCATGATCTCCATCACCAGAGGACTCAATTCTTGCTTCATTCCCTCCAAGTCTTCATTCAAAAATTGTTTTGGAGGTTGTGCACTCTCCTCCTCAACATCAAATTCAATCTTCTTGGAGGAATTCTCTATGATTTTAGCTTCCCATGGAGGTTCTGCATCTCCTAAGTCTACAACCACTTCTTCCTCTTCTTCAATGATCATAGACTTCTCCAATTGTTCTAACACAACGTAGCATTTCTCATTTTCTACCGGAGTTTCCAATCTCTCCTTCATGCTATGCTCTTCAATTGATCCTCCATATGTGACCATGGGAGTGCTTTGAATATTCAAGTATTGGGAGGCTAATCGGCTTAATACCTCGGTCAAGGTAGCCACAAATTTTAGTGTCTCCCTTTGCATTTCTCCTTGCCCTTGAAGTATAAGACCAAGCGTTTCATCCATTGAGGATTGGGGTGGGTAGGAGGTTCATTATTTTGGAGAAAAGGTTCATAATAGGAAGGTGGTTCTTCTTGGTAAGGATGTGGTGGTGTATATTGAGGTAGTTCTTGGGAGTATTGATATTGTGGTGTGGTTGATTCTATGTATGGCTGATATGGTTCGAAAGATGGTTGGTTTGGTGGGTATGGATTAAGGTCATATGAAGGTGCTTGGTAAAAGGGGCTTGTGAGTATAGTGGTTCAAAGTTATGTTGAGGAGGGGGTTCATAGGCATATGGTGGTAGTTCTTGATAGTCACAAGGAGGCTCACCATAGCCATTAGGTTGATATGCATCATAGAATGGTTCTTGTTCATAGTGCATTGGTGGAGGTTGTTGCCAAGAGGCTTGATCATATGCATATGGCTCCTCCCACCTTTGAGTGTCCCATCCTTGATACACATCTTCATTGTAGCTTCTATTTCCTACAACATAGTGAGAACCAAACTCATAGCCAAAATAAGAATTCATAATGGAAAGAGGAAATAAAAACAAAAGCTAAGAAGAAACAATGAAACAACTAAAACTAGCAAAGCTAACAAGCATTCCAAAAATCAAGCTATTCACACTATTCACATATATACAATAACCAATAACATAACACCATTGTAATTTCCCGGCAACGGCGCAATTTTGATGAGTGAAGAATTGATGGTATAGAATTTCACTAATGAAATCTCGTTGCAAGTATAGTTTCTAAACCAACAATAATCCTTTTATACAAAAATTTGGTTGTCACTAAAACAAACCCCAATAAAAATAACCGAAGTATTCAAACCTCGGGTCGTTCTCCCTAGGAATTGCAATAAAGTGTTCTTGTTATTGGTTAGAGGTATGTTTTGGGGTTTCTGGGATAAGAGACAAGAATTGTAAATTGCAATTGGAAAAGCTCTTGGCAAGGTATGAGAGCTAGAAGTCATATCCTAGTTATCCTTATCAATTGTGATGAGAATTCTCCATTGCTCCCATTTAGTTAACCTCTAACCATGGAGGAAAGTCAAATGGATAGATTAACTTGAGTCCACAAGTCCTAGCCAAATCATAATGAAAGGCTAGCTTTAGTGGCATTCAAATCAATTAGCAACTTCTAATTGTCAATCAACAAAAGAATTAGATAACTCAAGAGTCACTAATTACTCAACCAAAGCCAAGAGGAACAAAATCTAATTCATAACTAAAAGAAGCATTTCATCAAACACATAAAAGGCAATAAAGGTAAACAACATGAATTACAAGAATTAAAGAGAGATCTAACTACAAAGGCAAGAGATTCACAATAGAAAACCAAATCAAACATGAAAAGACATGAAAATCATAAATTGCATTGGAAGGAAAATAGAAATCTACATAAGAATTCATAAAGCAAAAGGAAAATTGAAGCAAGAGAAGAAGTAGATCTAGATCTAAAAAATTAACCTAAACCTAATCCTAATTCTAGAGAGAAGTGAGAGTTTCTCTCTCTAGAAACTAACTCTAACTACTTCTAAAACTTAACTATGACTAAAGTATGAAGTGATGTCAATCCCCCCTTGAATTCTGCCTTTAATAGCCTCAGAATTGAGTTGGATCTGGGCCTGGGAAGCCCAGAAATTGCCCCCAATGGATTCACTTTAAGTGGGTCACGTGCGAACACCGACGCGTACGCACGAGTTGCGCGTACGCGTCGCTTGACACTTTTCTATCCATGCGTACGCGTACGCGTCTGCTGCGCGTGCGCATCGATCTCAGCATCCCAAATCCTTGTTTCTTCATGAGTTCTCCACTTGCATGCTTTTCCTCTTCATCCCTTTGATCCATTCCTAGCCTTTCCATCCTAAATTCACTAACAAACATATCAAGGCATCTAGTGGAATCAAAGGTAAATTAATATTGACACATTAAAGGTCTAAAAAGCATGTTTTCATACTTAAGCACAAATTAGGAGACAATCATGAAACCATGCTATTTCCTTGGATAAATGTGAGAAAATGTGATAAAATCCTCTAAATTAAAAACAAGATAAATCCTAAAAATGGGGTTTATCAGGAGAGTAAGCACGGAGTTCTCATACCTACCCTAAGCTAATAGAAGTTCTTCTCCTTCAATGGGTTTTATTTTATTTTCTTTTCTTTAGTTTTGTCTGTCTGAGTCTCATAGTGAAAAAGGCAAACAAAGTGAGGTTTGTAAGAAAAAGGCAGAAAGTGAAAAATTAAAGAAAAAGGCATAGATGACTAAGAGTTCCTTTGTACATCTGTGTTGTGTTTCATGATACTGTGAGGATTTCCTTGCAAGTTGGGTTAGCACTTTGCGGTTGAAAGCTTGGCAGATTGTCCAAGTCAAGTTTAGTTTTGGGGATAGATTTTGACTTGTCCCAAATAGGAATGGGTAGTTCCTAGGGAAAAATTGATGTATGTAATCAGATGATTATAGTGAAATTCCGTCACTGTTGTGATGGAGACTGGATGTAGGCTGCATTGCAGTTAGCAGCTGAACCAGGATACTTCTGGGTGTGATTCTCTCTTTTTCTTCTACTCCTTTCTATTTCTATTCGTGGGAGACAAAATTGAAAAATATATCGTAACCGCTTACAAGACAAAACGAAAATGTCTCTTGACTCGTTATGAGACAAAAAGCATAAATATCTCCTGAAGCTATTTTAAAAGGCAGAAAGTAATTCAGAAAAAGAGGGCTAAGATTCAACCCCACCCACATTCTCTTAGCCACTGATTACCATCAGCCTAAAATCTAATCTATAGTTTAATGTCATTAGCTTTGGCCAACTAAGGTTAATTTTTGCTATATTCATTAATTTTTTTACGATATTTTCCAACTCATCAAACTAAAGATTAATTCATTGCAAATCAAAATTTTATTAAAGGCTTTTTTGTAAGCCAACTATGTATTATATGTACAAAGAAAAAATTCAACCCCTTAGTACTTGTTTAAATGAGCAAATAAATTGATCATTCAACCAGTTGAAGTTGATTTACTATAGTAAAATTATTAATTTATGCAAAATTGGTGACGCAGATGACATCTCAGCGATGGGTCGAAACATATAAAGCAAGGTTTCATGATCAATCACTTAGTTAAATCTCGACTCAAAACAGAGTATCTATGTATCACTGTGACTCAAGTAATCATTATTCATTTCTAGCTAGTAATATTAATAATTCACACGAGCAAAATAAACAAGTTAAAACAAATCCTTCTCTGTCCAAACTCAATTGATTCAAGTGGTCTTAACTAAAGGGCATACCGTCTCTATTAACAAGATCTAATTTCAGCCTAAATAATTAGTCTCTAAATGTCATCTCAAGAAGAACATAAATTTATAAAGAATTATCCAAATATAAGAAGTTAGCTGTATGTTACAGACAAGGAACATAAGTTTATAAAGAATTATCCAAAGATAAGAAGTTATGACTTGGAAAATTTTATAAAATCCTACAACGGACACAAATTAAAAAGGTATCAAGTATAAGTTAATGAAAAAAAATACTAAATTATTTGGAGGACAGGAAAATAATTCTAAAATGCAGAGTTATTTTGGTTAGATCATATAGTGCTCATAACTGATAAGACAAACAAAATCCTTAGTAAGCTACGTTAATTTGCATTATTTTGGCTTATGCATATCAAAAGAGAAGAAGAACATGCCTGGCATTATGGCGGGAATACTTCATAGAGGTATCGGTGGGTCTTGCAAGACAGGATTTGGCTTCACTCCCTATTTGTCCTGTGTCCTAGGAAAGAACAAAACCAAAACCAGGAAGAAGAGGTATAATGTGAATCAAATTGAAATCTGAAATCAAATTGAATCAATAACCTTGATAATCTTAAGAAGTTATAATCTTAAGAAGTTGCAAATAACAATTTCTTCAATAGCAACATCATGGAATAATAAACGCTTCTTGTTTCAAACGTAATTGGGAAAAGAAATCATCATTTGTTTATGTAACTCAAAGAATATGATAAACAAGCTCATGAAAGAAGGCTAATGAATGTTCAACACAATGTTCATGAAAAGATCATCAATTTTGATTTCAACTATACTTGTTATACATATCCATCTTCTGATTAGCAACAATGCCTAGACTGACAAGTAACTCGTGCTTATTATTGCTTTAAACAGTATTAGTAAGTAAAGAAGCAGAGACCATCATATAAATGACATAAATGTAATAAAAGAAATCGACTTAATCTGCACATTGTTTATAGGTGAATACTATGGTGCTTATCACTTTGTACCTAAGTTACTAAAAAAGGTAAATAAATAATATTTAATAAATTTTACATGATTTATTTTTTATTTTAAACATTTTATTTTTTACTTTAAAAAAAAAGTTAGACAATTTAAACACCATAATAAAGGCACCATAAAACTCACCTTGTTTATATCCTAGACTCAGTAACCTAGTACAGCTTATAGCTTTCAAATCCCATCATACAAATTCTCATCTTTTTTCCTATTCTATAATTTTTCTCAACTCAGATATCCAAATTTCTCAATTACAGAGCACATTTTCTTCATAACCTTTATTAATGAAATGTTTTAAGATCTTTTCTCTTTTACTTACACTCTACAGGAAGGAAAGAACTCTCATCTCTCTAATTACTTTTATTTTCTCATTCTTTTTTCGTTTCTATGTTCTGTGTGTAAGAGTTATTGAACAATTGTAAGAGTTGTATTCTGTAATATGAGTTACACAGATACTGATATATATGAGCCATGCAGCACTATATATAATTATATACACACGCACACTCTATTCTCATCAATTCTCGTCTCTTGTTTCTATCAACACCTCTATTCTCAATCAAGATGCAAAAGGACACCACTCAAGTACCATGTTATTAATCATTCCATATCAACCTAACATTAATTAATACCATGTCTAAATCATAATAGTATCACATCAAATTTCCTCATAATCATCATCACATTAGGTCTCATCTCAGTGTCGTGCAAATCCTCAGAATAAATCTGATAACAATCTACTCATGGTTATATAATACTCATTTTTCTTGCGGTGCAAGTCTAGCCTTATAAGATTAATTAATTAGATTCTATATTTTATAATTTTTAAGTTTGTCATTTTCTTAACTGATTTCCAGGTCAGGTTATTTGTTGTGAACGCAACTGTACTGCCATTACAGCTTCAATTAGTGATATTTATTTTATTGACCCCCACTAATGATTATTACTAAGAATTTCTATATAAATTAAATTATTAGCTCTATCGTATATATGACTTCCAATGACTTTTTTGAGAGATATATAGCTTAGCATAAATGACGCATTGTACATGACGCAATTTTGAATTAATATATAGACATAATCTGAATCAAACTCCTTAACTCTAAACAGCCACAAGTAAACCAAATTAATCAAATATATAGAAAACCTCTGAATCAAAATAACCTGAAAAGCATGATCTGAGTCAAAAAAATATATATCAATTTTGCGAAAAATAAGATTTAAATTTTGTAAGTAATGAATAATGAAAACAAGAAAGAAAGATGTTGGAGTTCAAATTCTCATCACTAAGCTTGTTGATTTAATTAGTTAACTAAAAATGAAAGCTTAATGCTCTTCATATATTTTAAAAAATCTGATAGAGCTGTATCTATATATATTGGTATCAATGAAAACATATATATACACAATATTTATATATGCTTCTCTATTCTATCATATCACAATTTTGACATACATAATATTAATCAACGTATAGAAAACGGTTAAGAAACTTGCATCAGACAACAAAAAGTTGTGTAGACCAAACCATATCAAAAAAATTCTTCTATCTTTATTTATTCATATAAATTCTCATATTTCTAATCACCCTATATTTTAGCTTTGATGGTTAGTTTGCATGATTCTTTACAAGTGTTCAGCTTTAATCTTTGGAAGAGATTTCTAACATCTGTGATCTACCCTTTCAGATACCAGTTAATTTAAAAAAATTAAAATGGAAAAAAATCGTATGGTAGACAGAGATAACAAACGAAGAACAAGCTAGAACCTTACTAACGAAGAGGGGTTTTGTACATACCAGTAGTGTAAATGGCGAAGCTGATCAGCGATGGACCCACCGCAACGGGAAGCGCGATGTAGCTGGTACTGGTGGCTGGAGGAGAACGGCGGCAAGGATTCGCGCGCGGAGGTGTGTTTCGTGACTTTGCCCCTTATGTGTTCGCGTGATGAAAAATTTAAGCTACGAATTTGATTTTAGGAAGGGTCGATGGCAGGGAGAGAAGGGTGGATCGGCAGCCACGCGACTCCACGGTGATACAATGGGGCACGGTAAAGCAGGGAAGAGTTTTGCGCGCTCTGCACTCTCTTTTGGCCGGTTCCTCAGTTTCTTGATTTTGGTATTTTGAATTGAATTTGGGTAAAATCATCACTGGATAAATTGGGGTTAGCGGTGGGCTTCGTGGGTTCGACACTAAATCAGTGTGATTCGGCGTCGGAAGTTTGATTTGGGAAGGGATCGCAGCTATCCACCCTGAATTGCTACTGTTGGTGACACCGCAGGGAATTTTTCGCCGGCATCCCCCGCATCTGCTGTAGTGTAGGTTTTGATTTGATCTAATTTCATAAACTTATCATGCTATAATAGACAATTAAAACTTCTATATATTGTATTGTAGTATCATTTAACGTGCCACATTAATAAATTTGGCACTGTCAACAAAAAAAATAACAGAAAGACTAACACAATTAATTTAAAATCTTTGAAAGATGAATTTAATTAAAAAAAAATTAGAGACTAATTTAAAAAACGAGTAATCTTTCTGAAACAAATTTGACTATTTACACATTAATATTCTTTCTGAACTTTCTGAATTAGATGGTTAAAAGTTAACTTAAATCAAAGCTCATCAGCAAAACCCTAAAAAAATTTGCAAAATATATGTTGCGGCACTCTTCAATATCAAATGAAACACTCGTAACAAAAAAAAAAAAAAAAATGGTTGTGGTGTGGTCAAATTGCGTATAGCACATCAAACAAGGCCACCAATCATCATTGTTGAGAGGACAATTATAAAATTAAATACTATAATTTTAGGATTAGAGATAGGGCGACATGTTTGTCATCAAATTCGTATTTTTCTTACATCTTTTAATTTGTTGAATGATTACATTCATGCACTCTGGAAATAACTTAATGATGAGCATTTCCAATTATTAAGTTGTTATTAGCACCAGAGATAAAGCCACTAATAAGATCATGCTTAGTGGGTTTGAGGCTTTTAGCATCTTTTCCATATGCCTTCTTGCAAGAGTGGGGTTTTACATTTTTATTATAATAATAAAGCATTATCACTTTTTCTATCCAAAGATGCAAAGTTCTCGCGTCTCACTTTCTATTTATCTGTTTATACGGTCGAGCCACTACAAGGACCTCTCAACTATCATAAAAATTTAGGAGAAAAATTAAGTGAGAGACTGTAAAATGAGAATGCGCCACATTAAATATTAAACTAAATGTGACGCTTTTTTATTTTATATTTTTTAACTTATTTTTTTTAATTTTTCGAATAATCTAAAATTCTTTGATAATCCAACACATATATTAAAGATAAAATATTAAGAATATTCAGGACCACATCATATATAAGAATTTTCATATTTAAGTTTAGATTCTAATACTTTTGATGTTCAGTTTTACAAAATTTGGTACAAATAATTTTTATAATAAAATGATTGAAATTCAGTAATTTGATCATAAAATTAATTTTTATAAAAAAAATATTAGTGTAACTTTGCTTCAAAAGGAACTAGCATCATTTGATCTTATCTCTATATATTTTTTTATAGATAAATTATATTCAATTGTCTTTAAATTAGATAATATTACATATGATATATTGTTCTATTTTGAAAATATTCTAATTTTTCATGAAATTATTTAATTTATGTAATCAAAATATATAGAAAAAATAATAATCCATCAATCAAACCCATTTCAAAATAGATTCTAAAACTACTTTTTTTTTAAAGTAAATGTAAATTTGATTAAATACTATGGCCGAAAATATCAAGATGGACCTAATAACATATTTTATCAGGAGTCTCTTCTAGCCATGAAGTAAGAGCTAGTTTAGTAAGTATAAGAACAACTAAATTTCTGTTCCTTTTCATATGAGTAATGCTATAGCTTCTAAACTTGTTAAGAAAAACTTTACAATTAGAGATAAAAATACCAAAAGATCATAACCTCTAAAATTGTTAGAAAATTTGAGGGATTGGACTATTTCTATATTATATCCCTCTATCTCAATAACCGAAAAATAACATTGGGTTGCAAATTGAATGCCCCCAAAAAAGGACAGTTCTTTAGTTTCTCTAACAAAGAAATAATAAGTGATGCGTAGCATTTTTTCTATATATTTTTTTAGTATTTTAGACATAGATTTATCAAGTCTTTATGAGATTTTAGTGTTTGAGACCTGTTTGGATGCTATGTTGATGCGCATTGTGGTTTTATTAATTTTAAAAAAAATTTGGGCGAATTTAACAGAGTTTGTGCAGAAGAAAAAGGAAGAAATTAGATTCTGTTGAGCTGGTGCTGTTTGGCACCAAGTACCCCGTATCTCCTGCAAACCTTCTGTTGAGTTGGCGCTAAACGCCAGGACCCGGCGTTTAACTCCAGGTGCCTCGTAACCAGTTTCAAGACCACACGCTAGTGGCATTAAACGCCGTGCCTGACGTTTAATGCCAGGAAAACATCAAATCCCACCATTCTTTTCTACCTCAGTGGCACTAAACACCGAACCTGACGTTTAGCGCCAGTAACACGAATTTGAATTACAAGAAAGGATTGCGTTGGCTTAGTTTTAGTTATTATTTTATTTTATTTTCATTATTATTAAAACAAAACACAATTTTTTAGGTTTTAGCTAGGAGTTATTATTTCATTTTATTTTGAAATCAATTAGGTTAGATATAAAAGGAGAAAAGATTCAGCCCTTCAAGCTCTCTTCTCTTCTCTCTTTCTCATTCTGTACTTTACACACTTTTAGAACTTTAGTTTTTCTCTTACCCATGAGCAACTAAACATCCTCTATTAAGGTTAGAAGCTTTGTTTATTTTGATGGATTAACACTATTGTCATTCTACTTTTAACTAATGTATTAATTTAAATTCAATAATTACTTTCGTTCTTCATTTTAGGAATTAGAGTATATTGGAAGATAACTCTTTTTCTACTTGAATTCTTGTTGAATCTTGAAAAAGTTAACTCACTTGAATAACATCTTGAAAGTAAATCCTCATAATTCTCTAATTACTTGGACTTAACATGATATATGATATATAATCATCTTACCTTTGGACATTTAGGGTCTGTGTGGCTAATAAGCTAGAATTGGACTTAAACCTTTAATCTAAATTAAGTGACCAAAGAATTGGCAGTTGATTAGGTTAGAGGAGATTAAATCATTAAAAAATTAGGGTTTGATCAATTAAAGATTTCCATGAATTGAATCTTGCATGATTAAAGTAGTTAGTAAGAATTGTTATTCCAGAAAAATAAATATCTCTAAAATCTTAACTATTTTCTCACATACTTCCCACAACCAATTTACTGTTTGTTTTCTTAATTTTTCTGAATACTATTTAATGTAATTGACCTAAAATTAGAACACTCTTTTATACTTGTCTGACTAAGCAAATCACTCAAAGTTTTTAATCATGAATTCTAACAAAAAAAATATAAAGCTATAATTATAATTAGCAAAGTTATTTAATTAATATTCTTTATATATACTATTACTATTTGTTCTAGAATATTTCTATAAGTCCAATACTAAGAATTGGGTTCAAGAGTATAAAAAATTTTAAGAAACCAGTTTGATAATTAAGTATTTTCTCGGATACCAAAGGATATGTTACAAAGAGGACACTATGTACTCATAACTCATTCTAATGGCTAATAACTCAATTTTATGAGGTTAATTGTTACATTGTAACTATCATTCTACTATTAAAAAAAATGTTACAATATTGACTATATAAAAGCCTAAGAACATCATACGAAGGGATACCACAATAAAATATCAAATAATTCATGAGAATAACAACTCATTCTCCTAACTTAACTTAACCTAAAACCTAAAAGGCAATTCATAGCCTCTAAAGGACATAAGGAAAGGAGCTTATGACATTACAATTTCACAATATATGTACTAAGGTATGATCTCTAACTTAGTTCTTAACTTAGTTCTTCTTACGACTTATGCTAACTTGAATGTCAGAGTCTTTGCAGGAACATCCCCGTCATTAGGAATGACGAATTTGGGGACTTAGTAACTCGGAATAGGAGGATGTATGTTAACAATATTGTGTCTCCAATCTATTCTCTACAATTTTGTTTAGATAATTCCTAAATTCGAAAGAAAAAAGCACTTATGAACACTACTATATTAGTTATCCAGCTGAACAGAACATGTGTTACACACTAATTTGATTGGGTTTTACACTATGATTGAGGTTGTAATTCAATTGTAACTTGCGACGTTAAAATTTTGCGATCAATCTCACTCGTAGAAATATCTTTGTAGATGTGTCTAATAAAAATGTCTTTTTTATGACGGTGTCTAATAAAAATATCTTTATGAATGTGTCTTTTTATACATATCAATGTTAATTATAATTAAAATATAATAATTAATTATTATTGACAATAAATTAAAAATAATATATTAGTACCCTAACATTTTTTTTTGCGATAGATTTATTATCGGATTATCCGGCAGTAATCTATTGCAAAAGTCCTAACTTGACAATGTTCGTTTATTAATTTGCTGCTAAATTTGATGGAAATTATTGTCTAAAAAATATTAAAGATAATTCCATTGGTATCAAATACTTTTTTGATAGCGATAATTTTTCGTATTCCTGTATAACTGTATAAATCTATCTTTTTTTATATAATTTTAATTTGAATTTAAATCTATTGTAGCTTATTACAAACTTGCAATCTTAATATGATTACTAGGAGTCGGATGTTGATTCTTGCTATAAATAAAAAGATACTTGAATATAATAATAAACACTAAAATATATTTAATATATCATAAAATTATTTATTTAAAAAATTTAAATTAATATAAAAAATATATAAATAATTATATTTTTAATATAACATAATTAAATCTGTCAATTACAATGGTACAAACATAAATTTGGAGATGTTTCTTAGCCCAAGATTATTGTCATATCACGGCTACAATAATATTAAATTTACGATTATAGTGGTCGATCTCAATTTGTATGCTGCTAGCTCAAAAGGTAAAAACTAATCAAAACAATATATTTTTTAAATAATTAACTAAAGTGTGTGAATCAATTGTTCCGTGATAACAACGAACTAGTTAGGGGTGTCAAAAATTTTCAGGAGGTAGGGATCTCTGTGGGAACCGTTTCGAATGAGGTTTAATGGTAAAATTTTTTTTCATGGGGATGGGAATGGAAAGCGAAATTTTTCCGAGATAGGTGCGGGAACTCAAGCGGGATCCACGTCCTATCCCCGATAATTCTCCAAATTTTTGAACTTACTTAATAATTCTTCCTTTATTTCTAATATAAGGATTTTTTTTTTAGTAATTTCACTCATTGAAAAATCCTAACCCTATTGTTCAAGATTTTATTTTATGGACTATGATTTGTTATGTTATATTTCTGCACTTATAATTTTGGATAAAATATGTTTGTGTGTGTAATAATATTTTATAGTTTATTTTTTAATTTTTTTATATTTTTTATTCTAATTTTCATATGAATGTTAAATATAGGGAGATGAAAAATGGAGTCTTGCATTAAATACGGAGAATACAAAAAATAGAAATGAGGACAATTATTTTCTCATGGCAAAAAATAAAGCAGAAACAAAAATTAATTTTAGGGACGGAGACAAAAAAACAGGGAAGCACCCCCACTCTCGTCCCGCCCAATTGACATTTCTAGAGCTAGCTAACAAGGTGAGATTGAGACTACTGCGGGATATGAGATAATTAAGATTACGTTAAACAAATACTTATATGGAAACATTCTTTTTCTTTTGACCGAGAAGGACTATATGATTTGTTTAAGATTAAGAATGAATAGATTTTTCTTTTGCCTAGAGACAATGAAGAGATTCACCACCAAGTTTTGCTGTCGTATGATACATAATGCGGCTATTGAAATTTTAATTAATTGCTAGTGCCTAATCATGATGACGTAATATAATTAGTGGATGAAAATTCTTATTATTAATATAGCATGGCCCATCTCACATTTTTAAAATTATTGTCAACGAGGTAAGCTAGTTCAGATGCATGTACATTCTAAGTATTTGGGGGTTACACAGCATATATTCCATTATGTGTGGATTTAATATTGGTATCATTATTGATTGTTAAAGATACCTTCAAAAACAAAAACGAAAATTATTTATTCTACAATTTAATGATAGGATATGATTTATACTTTATTTAATTTCTCTTGTGTTATCATCTGTATTGAAAAAGAAAAAGACACAAGTGGGTTCAAGCTCTTTTATTTTTGAGTTTCTCTTTCTTGGTGGAAAAAGCGGGGCTAGAGTTCAGAAGAAAACTACTTATAAGACGCGAAAAAGAAATTACCGTCGAATCATCACTAACTACAAAAATAATCTCACTAGAAACATTATATTAAGATAGATATCAAGCTGTTTTGCAATTTTTTCTTTTATTTTTTATTATTATTATTTTTTTTTTTGACTTTTTTGTTTGATAACTTCTTGTTCTTGCTCTACTTTTTATGTTGGACTCTTTTGTTAACGTATATAAAGCCTTAAATCTATAAGACCATCGCCCACGTTACTGTTAGTTTTCGATAAATTTGCGACATCCGAACTTTTTAATTAAGAGTTATGAGAGTGGCATGTGAATGATTTGTGTCTCTCTTTGGGAGGTTGGTTCCTTATTAATAACTATAGCGTCTTGCATTGATAGTATCTAAAATTTAAGTTAATTAATTCAAAATTCAACTTAAAATAGTATGTGTTCTTGTATGACTATTCTCTCGTCAACTATGATGCACGAACACTGACACGGACACGGGACACGATACGACACGGGACACGCCGACACGCGAATTTTAAAATCTTACCTGACACGGAGACACGTATATATATAAAATATAAAGTATTTTTTAGATAAATCATAATGATATTTTGATATTTTATTGATATTAAAATATAAATTAAAATTTTTAATTATTTTTAATGTCTTATTTTAATTATATCAAGTATTTAAATATTTTTTATTTTAATAAATAATATACTATATCTAAATTTATTTTAAGAATATACGTTAAGAATAAGATTGGACACGCTGACACGTGATGGTATTTAGGCGTGTCCAGCTGTGTCCGGGGAAGAATTTTTTATTTTTTATTAAGACACGGTTGGACACAACAGACACGCGTGTCGGACGAGTGTCGGTAAGTGTCGTGTCCAAAATGTATCCGACACGCGGGCACAGTAACTCAGCGAAGTGTCCGTGCTTCATAGCTCGTCAATCATAATATTGCAGGATGCCTTTTATGGAATGATGATGAGTATAACTTGGTCATTGAAGAACACGGAATTTCAGTACCTGCTAGGGACGGATCTAAAAAAAATTAATAATGGAGACAAAAATATATAGTAAAATTTATATATAGATATTTTATTTTTTTTTATTTATAGTATATTCTAACATAACAGATTAAAGATTAATCTATTGTGAATCTGAATTCTATTTAAAAGTCTGTTATTATCCAATAAATTATTATATATACAAAATAAAATTTAAATCCTTGACACTTATTTAAATGAATTACTAATATTCGAAGATGTATTTCAAATAACTTCTAATTAGATAGTATCATAAAACTAATTATCACTATTTTTTTAGTTAATTTATTTATTTATTTTAGGGATAAACATAATATAAAAATATTAATATTTATATATAATTATATTTTTTTTTATCAAAATCTTTGTGGGGGCAAATGCCCCCTCTTGTTTCTATCTGATCCGTACTTGGTACCTGCAAGAGATATGTCGATACTCAAATAAGTTTTTTATGTTCTCTTAAAGGTGGTTCAAATTGGAATGTAAAAATCATAAGTTAAATCTCAAAGTGGTCCTTGAAATTCACGAATTGCATTAATTTGATCTCTGACTTACCAATTGCACTATTTATGTCTCCAACTTTGTTAAAAATGCACCACGGTCATCCCTCTCCACATCTCCGGCCAATTTATCTGCCGCCGGCAGTGACATGGCGCTGAAATGCCACGCTGGCTTGCCAATTTTGGCGCTAAAAAGAAAGATTGATGGAATGGCGGTGTTTGAGACATGTTGAGAGTCAAAACTGAAATAACCCAACAATTGTGATCACTTCATCTTCATCTTCTTCTTCTGAACACCAACACTTCACACCATGAAATCCTCAATCCTAGTAACTGTCTAGGGTTTGAAGGGTGAAAACGTTCGGCTTCGTGGAGTTCGCTGACACTGTGATAGTTGTGTACGATCGTTGTCGCTGACGAAAGGAGAAATAGTTCATCGCGAACACACAAAGGTAGGTCTGAACTGGAATAAAATAATGCCTTACAAGTTTAACTTATGCGCCATTGTGTCTGTTTGGTGAGAATTTGATGTAGGTTGATGAAAGTTTAAAGTTTTTTGTTTATCTGCTAGGATTTTTATGGGTAGTAAAGAAATTTTTTCATGCTCTATTTTTAATGCAATCTTATTTGGCTTGGGTAATGGGTGCTTCTGTATTTTTTGTTTGTAGTTGAATGTCATGGTTTGCTGTTGTATGTGTGAATCTATTTGTTTGATTCTTCAATTTATTTTTTCTTATAACGTAGATGGAGAGTTTGATGGATATCATGTTCCATCATGGGAGAACATTTAAAAAGAATGATGATGGAATACTAATGTACTCACCGGACAATAGAACTTACTTAGGAGATTTAGATGAGGATACATTAGATGTGTTCTTCGTAAGAAACTACTACAAGGAGCTTGGGTATGACAACATAGTTCAGTGTTGGTGGTTGCCTCTGGGGAGGAGCTTAGATGGTGGACTAATGGCTCTTACAAGTGATGATGAGTTAAGGGAGATGTGTGGTGCACGAAATTGTGATCATCAACAATGGTGCCAAAGGACTTGGAGCTCTTAAACGTGAATCACACTTTGTCACAATTCCGCACAACTAACCAGCAAGTACACTGGGTCGTCCAAGTAATACCTTACGTGAGTAAGGGTCGATCCCACGGAGACTGTCGGCTTGAAGCAAGCTATGGTCACCTTGTAAATCTCAGTCAGGCGAATTCAGATGGTGATGGAGAATTGATAATTAAAAGATAAATAAAACATAAAATAAAGATAGAGATACTTATGTAATTCTTTGGTTGGAATTTCAGATAAGTGTATAAAGATGCTTTGTTCCTCCTGAACCTCTGCTTTCCTATTGCCTTCTTCCAATCATTCATACTCCTTTCCATGGCAAGCTTTATGTTGGGCATCACCGTTGTCAATGGCTACTTCCCGTCCTCTTAGTGAAAACGTTCCAAATGCGCTGTCACCGCATGGCTAATCATCTGTCGGTTCTCGATCATGTTGGAATAGAATCCATTGATCCTTTTGCGTCTGTCACACGCCCAACAATCGCGAGTTTGAAGTTCGTCACAGTCATCCCTTCCCAGATCCTACTCAGAATACCACAGACAAGGTTTAGACATTTCGGATCTCAAGAATGGCTGCCAATAATTCTAGCCTATACCACGAAGGTTCTAATCTTAGATTAGAAACCCAAAAGATACACATTCAAGCTTGTTTGCATGTAGAACGAAAGTGGTTGTCAGTCACGCGTTCATAGGTGAGAATGGTAATGAGTGTCACATAATCATCACATTCATCATGTTCTTGGGTGTGAATGAATATCTTGGAGAAGAAATAGACTTGAGTTGAATAGAAAAACAATAGTACTTTGTATTAATTCATGAAGAACAGCAGAGCTCTACACTTTAATCTATGGTGTGTAGAAACTCCACCGTTGAAAATACAAAAGTGATAATGGTGTAAGCATGGCCGAATGGCCAGCCTCCAAGGTCTAGGGACTAAACGTCCAAAGATTGATGAAAATACAATAGTATAAGGTCCTATTTATAGAGAACTAGTAGCATAGGGTTTACAGAAATCAGTAATTAATGCAGAAATCTTCTTCCGGGCCCACTTGGTATGTGATTGGGATGAGCATTGAAGCTTCCATGTGTAGAGACTTTTCTTGGAGTTAAACGCCAGCTTTTGTGCCAGTTTGGGCGTTTAACTCCAGCTTTTGTGCCAGTTCCGGCGTTAAACGCCAGAATTCTTGAGCTGACTTGGAATGCCTGTTTGGGCCATCAAATCTCGAGAAAAATATGGACTATTATATATTTCTGGAAAGCCCAGGATGTCTACTTTCCAACGCAATTGAGAGCGCACCAATTGGGCTTCTGTAGCTCCAGAAAATCCACTTCGAGTGCAGGGAGATCAGAATCCAACAGCATCTACAGTCCTTTTTCAGCCTCTGAATCAGATTTTTGCTCAGGTCCCTCAATTTCAGCCAGAAAATACCTGAAATCACAGAAAAACACACAAACTCATAGTAAAGTCCAGAAATGTGATTTTTAAATAAAAACTAATAAAATTATAATAAAAACTAATTAAAATATACTAAAAACATACTAAAAACAATGCCAAAAAGCGTATAAATTATCTGCTCATCACAACACCAAACTTAAATTATTGCTTGTCCCCAAGCAAATGAAAATAAAATAGGATAAAAAGGAGAGAATATACAATGAATTCCAAAAACATCTATGAAGATCAGTATTAATTAGATGAGCGGGGCTTTTAGCTTTTTGCTTCTGAACAGTTTTGGCATCTCACTTTATCCTTTGAAGTTTAGAATGATTGGCTTCTATAGGAACTCAGAATCTAGATAGTGTTATTGATTCTCCTAGTTAAGTATGTTGATTCTTGAACACAGCTACTTTATGAGTCTTGGCCGTGACCCTAAGCACTTTGTTTTCCAGTATTACCACCGGATACATAAATGCCACAGACACATAACTGGGTGAACCTTTTCAGATTGTGACTCAGCTTTGCTAGAGTCCCCAATTAGAGGTGTCCAGAGCTCTTAAGCACACTCTTTTTGCTTTTGGACCACGACTTTAACCGCTCAGTCTCAAGTTTTTACTTGACACCTTCACGCCACAAGCACATGGTTAGGGACAGCTTGGTTTAGCCGCTTAGGCTAGGATTTTATTTCTGTGGGCCCTCCTATCCACTGATGCTCAAAGCCTTGGATCCTTTTTATCACCCTTGCCTTTTGGTTTAAAGGGGTATTGGCTTTTTCTGCTTGCTTTTCTTTTTATTTCTTTTTTTTTCGCCTCTTTTTTCACTGCTTTTTCTTGCTTCAAGAATCAATTTTATGATTTTTCAGATCATCAGATAACATTTCTCCTTTTTCCATCATTCTTTCAAGAGCCAACAATTTTAACATTCATAAACAATCAAATTCAAAAATATGCACTATTCAAGCATTCATTCAGAAAAACAATAGTATTGCCACCACATCAAAATAATTAAACTGTTTTAAAATTTGAAAGTCATGCACTTCTTTTTCTTTTTCAATTAAAAACATTTTTCATTTAAGAAAGGTGATGGATTCATTTTCATAGCTTTAAGGCATAGACACTTAGACACTAATGATCACGTAATAAAGACACAAACATAAATAAACATAAAGCATAAAAATTCGAAAAACAGAAAATAAAGAACAAGGAAATTAAAGAATGGGTCCACCTTAGTGATGGCGGCTTGTTCTTCCACTTGAAGATCTTATGGAGTGCTTGAGCTCCTCAATGTCTCTTCCTTGCCTTTGTTGCTCCTCTCTCATGGTTCTTTGGTCTTCTCTTATTTCATGGAGGAGGATGGAATGCTCTTGGTGCTCCACCCTTAGTTGTCCCATGTTGAAACTTAATTCTCCTAGGGAGGTGTTGATTTGCTCCCAATAGTTTTGTGGAGGAAAATGGATCCCTTGAGGCATCTCAGGGATTTCATGATGAGGAGTTTCCTCATGCTCTTGTCCATGAGTGAGATCTCTTGTTTGCTCCATCCTTTTCTTAGTGATGGGCTTGTCCTCATCAATGGGAATGTCTCCCTCTATGTCAATTCAACTGAATTGCAGAGGTGACAAATGAGGTGAGGGAAGGCTAACCTTGCTACAGTAGAAGACTTGTCCGCCACTTTGTAGAGTTCTTGGGATATAACCTCATGAACTTCTACTTCCTCTCTAATCATGATGCTATGAATCATGATAGCCCGGTCTATAGTAACTTCAGATCGATTGCTAGTGGAAATGATTGAGCGTTGGATGGACTCCAACCATCCCCTAGCCACGGGCTTGAGGTCATGCCTTCTTAGTTGAACCGGCTTCCCTCTTGAATCTCTCTTCCATTGAGCGCCCTCTTCACAGATGTCCATGAGGACTTGGTCCAACCTTTGATCAAAGTTGACCCTTCTAGTGTATGGGTGTGCATCTCCTTGCATCATAGGCAAATTGAATGCCAACCTTAGATTTTCTGGACTAAAGTCTAAGTATTTCCCTCGGACCATTGTAAATCACACTTTGATCATAGTTCTTGGTGATCTATGCATTGGCATAGAACTCTTGAACCATTAAGATTCCGACTTGTTGAATGGGGTTGGTGAGAACTTCCCAACCTCTTCTTCGGATCTCATATCGGATCTCCGGATAGTCGCCCTTTTTGAGCTTAAAAGGGACCTCGGGGATCACCTTCTTCTTGGCTACAACTTCATAGAAGTGGTCTTGATGCACCCTTGAGAGGAATCTCTCCATCTCCCATGACTCGAAGGTGGAAGCTTTTGCCTTCCCTTTCCTCTTTCTAGAGGTTTCTCCGGCCTTTGGTGCCATTAATGGTTATGGAAAAACAAAAAAAGCTTTAGCTTTTACCACACCAAACTTAGAAGGTTGCTCGTCCTCGAGCAAAAGAAGAAAGAAGAGAGTAGAAGAAGAAGAAATAGAGGAGATTGAGGGGGCTTTGTGTTTCAGCCAAGGGGTATAGGTAGTGTGTATATTGTGTGAAATTGAAGGAGTGAAGATGGGTTTATATAGGAGTGGAGAGGGGGATATGGTTCGGCCATTATGGGTGGGTTTGGGTGAGAAAGTGGTTTGAATTTGAATGGTGAGGTAGGTGGGGTTTTATGAAGGATGGATGTGAGTGGTGAAGAGAATGGTGGGATTTGATAGGTGAGGGGTTTTGGGGAAGAGGTTTTGAGGTGATTGGTGAATGGGTGAAGAAGAGAGAGAGAGATGAAGTAGGTGGGGATCTTGTGGGGTCCACAGATCCTGAGGTATCAAGGATTTCTCATTCCTGCACCATGTGGCGTGCAAAACGCCCCTTGCTGCCAATCCTGGCGTTAAACGCCAGGTTGCTGCCCATTTCTGGCGTTTAACGCCAGCTTCTTGCCCATTCCTGGCGTTAAACACCAGTCTGGTGCCCATTTCTGGCGTTAAACGCCCAGAATGGTGCCAGACTGGGCGTTTAACGCCCATTCTGCTACCCCTACTGGCGTTTAAATGCCAGTAAGTTTCTCCTCCAGGGTGTTCTATTTTTTTCATTCTGTTTTTCCTTCTGTTTTTATTTTTTCAATTGTTTTTGTGACTTCACATGATCATCAACCTACAGAAAACATAAAATAACAAAAGAAAATAGAAATTTAATATAGATAATTAAAGATTGGGTTGCCTCCCAACAAGCGCTTCTTTAATGTCAATAGCTTGACAGTGGCTCTCATGGAGCCTCACAAATGTTTAGAGCAATGTTGAAACCTCCCAACACCAAACTTAGAGTTTGAATGTGGGGGTTCAACACCAAACTTAAAGTTTGGTTGTGGCCTCCCAACACCAAACTTAGAGTTTGACTGTGGGGGCTCTGTTTGACTCTGTATTGAGAGAAGCTCTTCATGCTTCCTCTCCATGGTGACAGAGGGATATCCTTGAGCTTTAAACACAAGGGAGTCTCCATTCACTTGAATGATCAATTCTCCTCTGTCAACATCAATCACAGCTTTTGCTGTGGCTAGGAAGGGTCTGCCAAGGATGATGTATTCATCCATACACTTCTCAGTCTCTAGGATTATGAAATCAGCAGGGATGTAATGGTCTTCAACCTTTACCAAGACATCCTCTACAAGTCCATAAGCCTGTTTCTTTGAATTGTCTGCCATCTCTAGTGAGATTCTTGCAGCTTGTACCTCAATGATCCCTAGCTTCTCCATTACAGAGAGAGGCATGAGGTTTATGCTTGACCCTAGGTCACACAGAGCCTTCTCAAAAGGTCATAGTGCCTATGGTACAAGGTATTGAGAACTTTCCAGGATCTTGTCTCTTCAGAGGTAATCTCTGTCTAGTCAAGTCATCCAGTTCTTTGATGAGCAATGGAGGTTCATCCTCCCAAGTCTCATTACCAAACAACTTGGCATTTAGCTTCATGATTGCTCCAAGGTACTTAGCAACTTGCTCTTCAGTAACATCTTCATCTTCTTCAGAGCAAGAATACTCATCAGAGCTCATGAATGGCAGAAGTAAATTCAATGGAATCTCTATGGTCTTTGCGTGAGCCTCAGATTCCCATGGTTCCTCATCAGGGAACTCCATGGAGGTCAGTGGACGTCCATTGAGGTCTTCCTCAATGGAGATCACTGCCTTTTCCTCCTCTCCAGGTTCGGCCATGTGAGACGTGTTTATGGCCTTGCATTCTCTCTTTGGATTCTCTTCTGTATTGCTTGGGAGAGTACTAGGAGGGAGTTCAGTAATTTTCTTACTCAGCTGACCCACTTGTGCCTCCAAATTTCTAATGGAGGACCTTGTTTCAGTCATGAAACTTTGAGTGGTTTTGATTAGATCAGAGACAATGGTTGCTAAGTCAGAGTGGCTTTGCTTAGAATTCTCTGTCTGTTGCTAAGAAGATGATGGAAAAGGCTTGCCATTGCTAAACCTATTTCTTCCACCATTACTGTTGTTGAAACCTTGTTGAGGTCTCTGTTGATCCTTCCATGAGAGATTTGGATGATTTCTCCATGAAGGATTATAGGTGTTTCCATAGGGTTCTCCCATATAATTCACCTCTTCCATTGCTGGGTTCTCAGGATCATAAGCTTCTTCTTCAGAGGAAGCTTCCTTAGTACTGCCTGTTGCTGCTTGTATTCCAGAGAGACTCTGAGAAATCATATTGACTTGTTGGGTCAATATTTTATTCTGAGCCAATATGGCATTCAGAGTATCAATCTCAAGAACTCTCTTCTTCTGAGTTGTCCCATTATTCACAGGATTCCTTTCAGAAGTGTACATGAATTGGTTATTTGCAACCATTTCAATGAGTTTCTGAGCTTCTGCAGGCGTCTTCTTCAGATGAAGAGATCCTCCAGCAGAGCTGTCCAGTGACATCTTGGATAGTTCAGACAGACCATCATAGAAGATACCTATGATGCTCCATTCAGAAAGCATGTCAGATGGACACCTTCTGATCAATTGCTTGTATCTTTCCCAAGCTTCATAGATGGATTCACCTTCCTTCTGTCTGAAGGTTTGGACTTCCACTCTAAGCTTGCTCAATTTTTGAGGTGGAAAGAACTTTGCCAAGAAGTCATTAACTAGCTTTTCCCAAGAGTTCAGGCTTTCTTTAGGTTGTGAATTCAACCATGTCCTAGCTCTGTCTCTTACAGCAAAAAGGAAGAGTATAAGTCTGTAGACTTCAGGGTCAACCCCATTGGTCTTGACAGTATCACAGATTTGCAAGAATTCAGCTAAGAACTAATGAGGATCTTCCAATGGAAGGCCATGAAACTTGCAATTCTATTGCATTAGAGAAACTAATTGAGACTTAAGCTCAAAGTTGTTTGCTCCAATGGCAGGGACTGACATGCTTCTCCCATAGAAGTCAGGAGTAGGTGCAGTAAAGTCACCAAGCACATTCCTTGCATTGTTGGCATTGTTGTTTTCGGCTGCCATGGTTTCTTCTTCTTTGAAAAGCTCTGTTAGGCCCTCTAGAGAGAATTGTGCTTTAGCTTCTCTTAGCTTTCTCTTCAAGGTCCTTTCAGGTTCAGGATCAGCTTGAACAAGTATGCCTTTATCTTTGTTCCTGCTCATATGAAAGAGAAGAGAACAAGAAAGTAGGGAATCCTCTGTGTCACAGTATAGAGATTTCTTGAGGTGTCAGAGGAAAAGAAGAATAGAAGGAGGAGGTAGATAGAAGAGAATTCGAACTTATCAAGAGGGATAGAGTTCGAATTGCACCTTGAGGAGGAGTGTTAGTCCCTTAAATAGAAGGATGTGAGAAGAGGGGAAGAATTTTCGAAAATAATTAAAAAGATTTTGAAATAATTAAAAAGAAATTTGAAAATTTGATTGAGATTTTCGAAAATTAAGATTAGGAAAGAAATTAAGTGATTTTTGAAAAGATTTTGAAATTAGAAATTAAAAAGATATGATTGAAAATTAATTTTGAAAAAGATGTGATTGAAAATATATGATTGAGAATATATGATTGAAAATCAATTTTAAAAAAAGAAAGTTTAAAAATTAAAGTTGATTACTTGACTAACAAGAAATTAAAAGATATGATTCTAAAATTTAAAATTTGATCTTTTCTTAATAGGCAAGTAACAACCTGAAAATTTTGAAGTAAATCATTAATTATAGCAAGGATTTTCGAAAATTATAAAAAAAATGGAAAGAAATTGATTTTGAAAGGATATGATTGAAAGGATATAATTTGAAAAAGATTTGATTTTGAAAAATTATGAAGATTTGAAAAAAATTTGAATTAAAAACAAAACCATCCCTCTAGTGTCCTTCTGGCGTTAAATGCCCAGAATGGCATCTATTCTGGCGTTTAACGCCCAAAATGCTACCTTTTTGGGCGTTAAACACCCAGCCAGGTACCCTGACTGGCGTTTAAACGCCAGTTTTCCTTCTTCACTGGGCGTTTTGAACGCTCAGCTTTTTCTGTTTAATTCCTCTGCTGAATGTTCTGAATCTTTAATTCTCTGTGTTATTGACTTGAAAAGACATAGTTTTGAGAATTTTTTTTTTTGAATTTTTCAATGATGAGAAACAATCAAAATACAATTAATCTTAGGAAACTCAAATCAAACAATGCATGCAGGACACCAAACTTAAAAATTTTCATATAAGAGACACTAACAAATTGAGAATGCATATGAGAAACAACAAAACACACAAAACAAGAGAATTTAAAGATCAGAGCAATGAAATCATCAAGAAAAACTTGAAGATTAATGAAGAACATAATGCATGTATTCGAAAAATGCAAGAAGAATAAAGACATGCAATTGACACCAAACTTAAAAATTGATACTAGACTCAAACAAGAAACATAAAAATATTTTTGATTTTATGGTTTTATAAATTTTTTTGTGATTTTTCGAAATTTTAGTGGAAAAGAAAATAAAGTGATTCAAAACTTTTAATAAGAATTCCAGGAATCATGCAATGTTAGTCTAAAGCTTCAGTCTAAAAAGATTAGACTGAAGAATTCATTCTTAAAAATTCTGAAAAATAAAAAGAAAAGTACATAATCTAAGCAACAAGATGAACCGTCAGTTGTCCAAACTCGAACAATCCCCGGCAACGGCACTAAAAACTTGGTGCACGAAATTGTGATCATCAACAATGGCGCCAAAGGACTTGGAGCTCTTAAACGTGAATCACACTTTGTCACAATTCTGCACAACTAACCAGCAAGTGCACTGGGTCGTCCAAGTAATACCTTACGTGAGTAAGGGTCGATCCCACGGAGACTGTCGGCTTGAAGCAAGCTATGGTCACCTTGTAAATCTCAGTCAGGCGAATTCAGATGGTGATGGAGAATTGATAATTAAAAGATAAATAAAACATAAAATAAAGATAGAGATACTTATGTAATTCTTTGGTTGGAATTTCAGATAAGCGTATGAAGATGCTTTGTTCCTCCTGAACCTCTGCTTTCCTATTGCCTTCTTCCAATCATTCATACTCCTTTCCATGGCAAGCTTTATGTTGGACATCACCATTGTCAATGGCTACTTCCCGTCCTCTCAGTGAAAACGTTCCAAATGCGCTGTCACCGCACGGCTAATCATCTGTCGGTTCTCGATCATGTTGGAATAGGATCCATTGATCCTTTTGCGTCTGTCACACGCCCAACAATCGCGAGTTTGAAGTTCGTCACAGTCATCCCTTCCCAGATCCTACTCAGAATACCACAGACAAGGTTTAGACATTTCGGATCTCAGGAATGGCCGCCAATAATTCTAGCCTATACCACGAAGGTTCTAATCTTAGATTAGAAACCCAAGAGATACACATTCAAGCTTGTTTGCATGTAGAACGGAAGTGGTTGTCAGTCACGCGTTCATAGGTGAGAATGAATATCTTGGAGAAGAAATAGACTTGAGTTGAATAGAAAAATAATAGTACTTTGTATTAATTCATGAAGAACAGCAGTGCTCCACACCTTAATCTATGGTGTGTAGAAACTCCACCGTTGAAAATACAAAAGTGATAATGGTGTAAGCATGGCCGAATCGCCAGCCTCCAAGGTCTAGGGACTAAACGTCCAAAGATTGATGAAAATACAATAGTATAAGGTCCTATTTATAGAGAACTAATAGCCTAGGGTTTATAGAAATCAGTAATTAATGCAGAAATCTTTTTCTGGGCCCACTTGGTGTGTGCTTGGTCTGAGCATTGAAGCTTCCATGTGTAGAGACTTTTCTTGAAGTTAAACGCCAGCTTTTGTGCCAGTTTGGGTGTTTAACTCCAGCTTTTGTGCCAGTTCTGGCGTTAAACGCCAGAATTCTTGAGCTGACTTGGAACACCTGTTTGGGCCATCAAATCTCGAGAAAAGTATGAACTATTATATATTTCTGAAAAGCCCAAGATATCTACTTTCCAACACAATTGAGAGAGCGCCAATTAGGCCTTTGTAGCTCCAGAAAATCCACTTCGAGTGCAGGGAGGTCAGAATCCAACAGCATCTGCAGTCCTTTTTCAGCCTCTGAATCAGATTTTTGCTCAGGTCCCTTAATTTCAGCCAGAAAATACCTGAAATCACAGAAAAATACACAAACTCATAGTAAAGTCTAGAAGAGTGATTTTTATTTAAAAACTAATAAAAATATAATAAAAACTAATTAAAATATACTAAAAACATACTAAAAACAATGCCAAAAAGCGTATAAATTATCCGCTCATCAATGTGCTTTCATGCAGAAAGGAATGATGGACTTATTGATGTGTACTTTGAGCATGGGGTGTCCACACCGAAGTTGCTTGTAGGGAAGGAGGTTGTGATATGGCTTGATAATGGAGAAGAATATCCTGGTAAGGAAGACTTGGTGAGCAAGAATAATACAAGTGAGGGTCCCAAAGTTGATTCTAACACCTCCAACCCAACTACAGAACCAAATCCAAAATCTGTTTCATTCTCCAACCCTAGCCATATTGATACAAATGCAAATCCAATCCCTATCCCCAATCCTACTCCAAACCCACCTGAAACCAACCCTGACCCTTCTAAATCCTATTGATGCTAACACAA
Organism: Arachis ipaensis; assembly: GCF_059453495.1. NCBI lineage: Eukaryota > Viridiplantae > Streptophyta > Magnoliopsida > Fabales > Fabaceae > Arachis > Arachis ipaensis. The sequence goes on from NC_142437.1 coordinate 107,858,460, forward strand.
CCCCTAATTCAAATCCTGCTAAAACTCATGTCAAACCTATTTTTAAGTCTAAATCAAACCTGAAGGCCAAGCCTAAGTCAAAATCCAACCCTACATCCATCTCCAAACCCAAACTTGCCCAAAAGCTCATTCAGAAGCGCAATCTAAACTTGAAGCCCAAACTGAAAGAGACTACCAAAGCTAGCTCCATACCGAAGGGCAGAGGCAAATCAAACTTGAAATCCAAACTTCAGTTCTTACCTAGGAGGATTACAAGATCTCAAGCTGTTGGAACATATAGAAGGTTTGCTAATAAGGACAAGAAAATTCTTCATGTTGATTTAACTGTGAATAATGACTCTAGATATGATGATAGTTCAGAAGATAGTTCATTTAAGCCAATACAATGATGATAGTTCAGAGGATAGTTCATTTAAGTCAATGCAAGAAGACAACTCTAGTATTGAAGATAGTGCAAATGTTTCCAAACCAACAAATAAGAAGCTTAGAAATAGCAAGAAAAAATGTATCTGTTATGGCTAAGAAAAAAGAGAAAATAATGCAACTAGATGATGCTTTGGTTGAGGATGTGTCAGATGGAGAGGTGGATTTGGGGTTTGTGGAAAATCCAAGAATTATTGATGTGTATGAAGCACTTGACCCAGGTGCAGAATCTGATGGTGCTAATTCCTGACACTCAGAAGAAATGAAGACTCCTCCTAATTCTGAGGATGAGCTACAATCTGAAGAAGACTCAGATGAATTCCCAATCTTTAGAAATGGTGCAAGATTTGGTGAGCTACAACTCCAAGTAGGAATGAAGTTCAACACCAAGTATGACTTTTAGAGAGGCTGTAAGAGAGTATACTATCTAAGAGGGCAAGAGAATTAAATTCAAGAAAAATAATAACATTATATGCAGGGCTGTTTGTAAGGTGATAGAGTGTGCTTTGGTTGTCTATGCCTCAAGGGATTGTGACAACACATGTTGCCAAATCAAAACTTTCAAAGAGGATCATACATGTGCGAGGGAGAACACCAATTGGGAAGAAAATAGGGCTTGGCTGGCTAGTAAATTAGTCAAAAAGGTAAGAAAATACCCTAATTTCAAGCAATGTAAGGCTGCTGCATGCTTCAGGACAACGTGTGATCTTATACTGAATAGAAATTCCATTGTAAGGGCCTTGGCAGATGGAAGGAATGTTGTATACGGGGATGAGAAGGCACAGTATGCGATGCTTAAAGACTATGCTGAAACTTTACTGAAAACCAATCCTGGATATACAATGCATTTCTGAAGACCTAATTTAGAGGTCAGATATTGTCCGCTGTGGCGCAAAATGCCAATCATTACAGCCTGGGTTATAGTTGAAATTGAAAATACAGACACTTGGAAGTGATTCTTGGAGCTGCTTCATGCTGATCTTGGAGACTACAAGACCCACGGATGGTACTTTATTTCAAATAATCCTCCTGTTGATAATCCTCCTGATTCTGCACCTGTTGATAATCCTCCTGCTATGGAGATTGAGCTATCACAACCAAATTATGAAGGATCATAGGTGATGCACTTCTTTTTGTTACAACATAACTCCATTAAAATTTGGTAACAATAGACTCATCTTGGATTGAAATTTTTTCTATTGTAGGACATAGCAGGAGCAGCTGCACCAGCACCATTAAGACTAGAGAAGTTACCCACCAAAATGAAGAGCTCACCACCACCTCAATCTATTGGTGTGGATCCAATGCAAGGAGCCAGTGCAGGAACATCTTTAAGATTGGCCAATTTTTTGAAGTTTGTTCCAACTCCCGGTTTTAAAGCACCAAGAAAAAAGAACAATTGATGTTTGATGCAATGCTACTTACTCCATCAGGGTGTTTAGGACAATATTTCTTTGTTTTGTGAATGACAGTTACGTTGGAGTTGCTTTGTTTAGGACAATAGCCCAAATTTTTGTGTTGCCAGACTTCATTTCTTTTGTATTGCACTTCTTTTAGGCATTTTAATGTTTGCTACTCAATCATGTTTATCAGTTTCAGTAATTATGCATTATGCATTCTACTATTATGAAGTTAGATGAGTTTTAATTATTTTCCTTTATGGTAACTACTCTGTCAAAATAGGGCACATTACTTAAAAAAAAGTAACTCTATCTTACTTTCATTCATCCATTAACATATTACATACAACATTGTCAAAAATTTAAATTTGTAACTAACACAACAACTACAGGAAAGAAAAAGATCAGTGTGCCTAAGAATTGGATTATACATTTTTGGGTCCTCAATTTAGCTTCTAATTTTTCAATCCTTCAGGCTAAATTGACCCTCACATGTTCATTGTCATTTGCAGTAGAATCCAGTCTTCCTTTATGTTCCTCTTCTTCTTCTTCTACATCATCAATCCAGAGAAAAAATTCACACCATATTTTGCCCCTAGTCTGTGTATGAAATATGGTTAGGACTAAAGAACATAAAACCACTTAGCAATTTCTCTTAACAAAAACTCACATTGTAATTGGGACAATCAAAGAAAGGTTTATCTGGGTTGGTATTTGTTCCGGACCACCAAAGCACAGGGCAGTAGATGCACCCACAATGCTTTGGCACCTGGGACGGTCTGCTCCGACTTCGAGTTCTCGTCGTTGATTGTGTAGAGCTTCCTTGACCTCGGCTCGCACATCCAATAATGATTTTCGTTTCAGTTTCAAAGAGTAACAAAAAAAGAAGCAGGAGAAGAACGTTCATGAGTAAAGAGAAGAAGATGAAGAGCGATAACGATGACATACTAGACATTAAAGTTAAAAATAGGTAGAGGGACCACAATGGATCAAATAGTTTTATAATTGCCTCCTCAGCTAGCCGTTATATACGCCAGCGTGGTATCTCAGTGCCATGTCACTACCGACGGCAGGTAAACTGGCTGGAGATGTGGAGAAGGACGACCATGGTGCATTTTTAATAAAGTCGGAGACATAAATAGTCCAATTAGTAAGTCAGGGACCAAATTGGTGCAATCCGTGAATCTCAAAGACCACTTTGAAATTTAACTCAAAAATTATACATCTCTTTTGTGAGTCTGATACTTTATATAAGTAGCTCCAGATTATAATCATTGATTGGTTATGATTATAACAATAATTGCACATGAGAATTGTAACAGAAAAATTAATGTTATATTTTTTGGGAAAGTATGAGGAGCCAATAGAATATTTGTACAATGTGTACAATGGAGGTTTAGGGAGTATTAGAGATATAACCATTAGTGTTATCTTTTCCCATCAGCTGAAGCTTTTGGGATGAGTGGTATCATGACATGATATTAGAGAGCTAGATCCGAAAGGTCAAGAGTTCGATCCTTGGTGAACCTCAAAATCAGTTTAAGCTTTTGAGAAGATGTTTATTTTCCCTAGTACTCGGATGGTTATTCTAGATAGTATGGGGATGTTCATTTTGTAACTCAATAGCCCATTGTACACACTGTACAAATAGTCCATTGTCTCCCTAGCGGAACTCATATTTTTTTGATAAACATAGGTCCAAACGGCCTAGGAAACAAAAGAAAGCTAAATTAGGACATTTTTTACTTAAATAAATTAAAAAAAATTTAAAATTTTTAGATTCTTCTAAATCAATTTTTGCTATGTAAATTTTCTTTTTTTATTATTATAAAAATCGTCCTATGACTTTATATTTTAAATTTGAACGTTAAATATCATAGGATGGGACAAATTTATGTTTAAATTTCACTAAATGAGTGTAAATCTTCTCAGGCTAAGCAAATTTACATATTTTTAGCATAAAATATAGTAGGCAGGAACAATTTATTCACAATGAGTAAAACTCAAAAGCCTACTACGATTAATATGAAATATCAAAGGCATAATACATTTTTAAGTTACATTTCGCAAAGCGCCATCATTGTAACGGTGATAAAATTTTGTGAGACAAAAAAAAAATTGAAAAGAAGACAATATAGCTTATAAAGAAGAATCAGTGGGGGATATATATTCTTTAATTATTTTTATTTATACATATTTTTTACGGAATTTTTTGTTATTTTTTAATTTGGCTTTGTATAATTTTCATTGTATGTTCTTGAATTAGTATGTACTTTGTTTATTATTATTATTTTTTTATAATATAAATTATTTATTATATTAGAAAGATCAAATTAAATAAAAGAATATTAAATTTTAACACATAAATTTAAGTTTTTTTAAAAAAAAAAAAACCAACAAGTGTTAAAAAATATATAGTTTTGAGTAATATAAATTAATTTCTTTTTTAGTAATTTAAATTCATGTGCTTTTTACTTAAATTTATATTACTCAAAAAGACATGTATATTGTAACACTCCAAATTTTTAAAAATTAAATAATTAGTTATTTATAAGTTAATATATTTGTTGAGATTTTATTTTAAAAAAAATTATTTTACTAAAAATAATTAACTAAAATTTTATGATTATTAAAATTTAATTTAATTATAAATTATTCTATTAGTTTGTATTATTATTAAAAACTATTTTAATAAAAAAATTAAATTTATTATTATTATTATTATTATTATTATTATTATTATTATTATTATTATTATTATTATTATTATTATTATTATTATTATTATTATTATTATTATTATTATTCGGCCAAGATATACGTAAATATAATGGTTAGAGTAATGTTAGGGGATCAGCAACTTTTGTGATTGGTAGCCATCAAATAGCTATCAATGATGATTTAATGGTGTGAGATTGGTGTAAAATTTCATCTAATGACTCACATTTCTCTGCTGGTTACATACTGGCCAAAATTCAATAAAATTGCTGGCCCCTAGACTTTTCCTAATGATTATATGTTCCTTTACTTAATAATTGTGATACCTTGTCACCATTCATTATCCTTCACCATCTAATATTCATTCTTTTCTCTTGGAACCGAACCAATATTAAAAGAAAAGAGAGAGAGAAACGACCGTGGGATAGAGAGAAAGGAAATCGTGAAACCCTCAAAACTTTCGACTTCAATTTCTTACCATCCGTAATTTTGATAAAAAATTTAATCTGATAAAAGTGTTTGTATCCTCTTCCTCTACACGTTGACATCACTTTTGTTTGGTAGAAGTTGACGGTGATGTAATTCCTTTTTCTCTTAAGTTCAGCTAATTGGAGTTCTAGGAGGTACAGACGATTCCTGACGCTTTGTTCTTCAGCAGCTCGGTCAGAAAGCTTTTCCAAAAATTTCGTTGTTATGATTTATGTACGGAGGTAGGATTTGGTAACTATATAATAATTAAATATGAATTTGATAAGTGAATGTTGATTTGGTTGATTATTATTTGAGTTTGAATGAGTTTATGTTGAATTATTGTTGTTGCTTGTGATTTGCTGGTTTGGCTATGAAGAACAGCTCAGCTATGGTTGTTTTAAAGGTTTTGGGATTATTGTGATGTGGTATTTTGAGGAAATTGAAGAGATTTAGAAGTTGAAAGATTAAATTAAAAGCTGTGAAGAATCAGTAACCGAAAATCTCGAAAACAGATTAAAATACAAGTAATATTTTAAAAGGAAAGGGGCTTTCAGTTTTGGAATAAGAAGATTAATATTTAAACTTTATTTTCAAAGGATAAAATTATTTTTGTATACAAAAATCGAGGTACAATTTGTAATTATATAAGTTTTCAGGTATTTTAGATAATACATAAAATATAGAGGATAAAAATAGGTATTTTATAAAAAATACAGGATTATTTTTATAAATATAAAAATACGTGAGGGTTCCAAATGTAATTTTATAAAATATTAAGGTTAAAAATAGAATATTAAAAAGTTCGTGATTTAGAAAGTAATTAATAAAAGTTTAAAAATAGGATTTTATAAACTAAGTTTTAAGAAAATATATATATATATATATATATATATATATATATATATATATATATATATTATTTTTTACTATTTAAATTATTCTATTTTTATTGTTGTTAACATTTCATTATGAATATTAACTAGTAGAAATATTATTAATATTATTATAAGTTAGAGAAGAGCAAACAGAGTAATCTTAAAAGTTTTAGAGAATGCAGACTTAATTAAAGTACTTTATAATTCTTTTCTATTAGACACTTAAGGAAAGGTGAGGGAATAATGCGAAGATAAATTATATTGTGAAATGATAAGAAAGAAAAGAAAGAACGAAAAGAAAATGAGATAAGTAAAGATATGGTAGTGAGTCCACTGAGATTCGCTTTCCAGAGATACATCAGCCACTCCAGGGGATGGTCGCACCTGTAAGACAGAGGTTGCTTACAGAGGTTGTTAATACATACATTGGCTAGAGAGAGCCTCACCTGTAAGGCAGAGGTTGCTTACAGAGGTTATGTTTGCATACATCGGCTCAAGAGAGGCGCAGCTGTAAGATAGAAGTTGTTTACAGAGGTTATGACACTGGAAGCCAAACTCAGACAAAGGTTGTTGAGTTAAGTGAAAATATAATTCAATAAATAACAGAGAACAAAAGAATTAAAGGAATTAAAGAATGTATTAAGTAAAGGGATCTCTACGGTAGTAGAGTAGAGAGCAAAGATTGAAAAGAAATTGAGTGCTGTTTGGGCCTTAGTGCCAAGTGTCTAGTGGGGACAGCGATACATAACACTCACTCGATACTATAAGGGCGGCTCAGTGAGGACGGCGATACGTAACGCTCATTGGAGACCGGAAGGAAGGTTTCCCTATGAGGACGGTGATGCGTAACACTCATGGAGGGGACGTTGGCTGAGATAAGGTCGGCGGTACGAAACGCTTATCTCAGGACCAGTGTCGGGAATCGGGCAACAAACCGACACATGAGCTCATAGCCTATATAGGACTAGACATGCATCATATTTATTTGCGCATACTTGTTGTGATTATGTTTTTATGATTGTGTGTGCTTGTGATTGGATTCTATGTTCTGTAATTGCTCTCTGATTTGTGTTTGTCTTGCATTATTTGTGCCTATGATTGATTCTGTTTTGTGATTGAGTTTTAATGGTGATTTGTGTTGAATTGGGCCGTAGAAGCCGAGTTGATTTGATTTGGGTCAAAGGCCGTGACTGAAAGGATTAGTGGTAAGCTTTGGTTAAAATGGTTTCTTAGTAAGTGGTGAAATATATGAAATGTCATTTTGCGTGAAATTTTTATAAGGAAAATATGAGTTTCAAATTTAAATAATGAACTTAACCCCGACTCTACTAAGAACTCCCCAGTTCTTACCCCCTATCTCCACCCATTTCAGCTACAGGTGCGAAGGTTTAGTGCGGAGCTACACGAGTATAGAAGATTATTTTCACAAGTTGAGTTGTTAGAATTTATTTTCCCCTCGTCATTTATTATTTTGGTTTTTAGACGGGGTAGGACTTGTATTAAGGATCTTTGAAATAAGTCTATGTATATAAAGTTATGTGAATATATATACTTTTATGATTAAATAGTTTAAAACAAAGTCTCCTTTTGTTTTCTTAATAAGAGTTTATGTTCGTATTCACGAAAGCTCAATATTAAATAAACATAATATATAATTAAAGGAATAGAGGTAAGTAGCACTCAAACTTTTAGTACGATTATGAGGTGCTAAAAGTTACGATGTTACACGTATATATTAGACAAAACTACATTTTTTTCAAACACTCTTTTGGCTCTCATTTCTTTAAAAAATTTAAATTTATGAATTAAAATTTAGTACTCTTTTTTATCATTTTTTAATACTTTTTATTTAATATGATCTTTTTAATGGAATAAATAATTTATACTATCAAACAATAATAGTAAGCAAATTATATATTAATTTAAAAAATATTAACTCAAAAAATACATGGTGAAAATTATACAAAGCCAAATAAAAAAGTATAACAAAAATTTCCATAAAATATACGTATAAAAAAATAATTAAAAATATATAGACCCTACTGATTCTTTTTCCTCAACTGCACAAACCTGTTTTCTTTCCCAATTTTTCTTGTTTCAAAAAATTTCGTCGCAGTTACAATGGTGGCTCTCTGCGAAACGTAACTCTTGAAAATGTATTGTGCCTTTGATTTTCTACATAAATTATTCCAAGATTTTATGTATTAGATTTTGTACATAAATTGTGGTAGGCTACTGAGTGTTACTCATTGCGAGTAAATCATCCCTGCCTACTGTATTTTATGCTAAAAATACATAAATTTGCTTAGTCCGGGACAATTTACACTCATTTGGTGAAGCACAATATTCTAGGACGATTTACATATTTTTGGATTACGAAATTTAAACATAAATCGTCGCAGCCTGTGATGTTTAACGTCCAAACTTAAAGCACAAAACCCTCGGACGATTTATATAATAATAGGAAGAGGAGATTCACGTAGCAAAAATTGATTTAGGAGAATTTGGTAATTTTAAATTCTCTTTAATTTATTTAAGTAAAAAAAGTCCTAAATTAAGAAAGAGCGAGAGAACCTAAATTCTTTCTTATCAGCTTTTAGATGGGGAACCAAGAACTTAGGGGCTTCGACAAAACAATGGAGACTCTCAATGGCACCATGAGTGTTCTTAGCAACAGCATCAACTACAAAATTCGCCTCCCTCAGAATGTGTCTAACTAAAAAATTTTCAGGATTTGTAAGCAAGAGCTTGATAGCTCGAATCAACGAAGTTGAAGCGTGGCGTTGCCCATGATGGTGATGGAGGAGTTAGATGACACACATAGAGTTGGTCTTGATCTCTAGATTTTGAAGGTTAAGGTCTAAGGCAAGCTTCAATCCAATATATAGCCCCTAAATTTCAGCCATAGTGATGAAATTATTACCGATTCTTAGCATGAATCCTGCAACTAGTCTTCCATGATGGTCCCAGATCAATCCGCCGCAAGTGTCGACACTTGTAGAGAAAGAGAAAGAGCCATCCATGTTCAACTTATACCACCCCGCCACAGGATCAACCCAACCTATATATTGCATTGTTGGTGAGGTATGGGTTCTTTTACTTGCTTCTAAAAAGGATATAATTTCTTCATAAGTTCTTGCTATTTGATAATGAGTAGAATAGTTTTGCACTCGAGATACTTCCTTGATTGAAGATGTAACATCCTAACTATCAAAATGTCACGCTTTCGGCTACGCCTCTGATAGCTCGGGTATTACGACGACCTCTTATAATATTTAATACTAAAATATGAGCCTGTTTAAAACTTAAACCGAATTTTTCGAAAACATACATTCATACTTACAATATAAATTACAACGCTCATAGGAAATACATATTATATATATATATACATATTAATTTACGAGCATCTCATATCAAAATCCTATCCCTCTTACAAAACTTGCAGAGTTAAAGGCAAGGAAAACATAAATACTAAAACAATACAGAAACATCGTCTAACAGAAAAGAAATAAACTCTTCCGAACTTCGTCGTTCGTAACCTGAAAAAAAAAGACCTGTAGGGGAGTGAGAACATCATTACAGAATTACTATAATAGGATACACGAGATAAAATCATTACAATGATTAATAACCACCTTATGCATCTTTTCAAAAGCAAAAGTTTACTATAAAGAAAAATCTGAAATCTTTTCTGAAAAAAGAAACTGTTCTTTTCTCAAAAATTCAAAAGCATTTCAAAAGGTTTATCTATGCTGAACCAGATTAGTTTTTCATACTTTTCTGAACCAAAAACATCAACCAAACATAGCCTTCGGCCCGCCTCATGATCAACCACGGCCCTAGGCCCAAACAGTCCAAACAACAACCTATCATCACGGTCCAACAGAATCCTAGTCGCAAACACAAGTAGGAAAGTTCAAGCAAAAACAAACAATTACTTCAAGTAGAACAATTAGCAGTTAACCACAATTAATCACAAAGGCAAACCAAGTACAATATGCACACTCAAACAATGTCACATAGATGCATATGATGAATGCTTGTCCTAGTGGCTGATGATATCATCTGTCGGTTATAAAGCCAACCCGACAAGACCTAGTAGATAACCATTGGACTGTCCCTCTGTCGTGCATCCCCAACTTGAGTTATTCACAGTCATAATCATAATTCATATCCAGCACCCTCACTGGTGTATATTCACGGGGACGAACTCATCCGGAACTTTCACAGTGTCCGGCCACGCTTACGACATAGGGTCAGCAGAGTATCGAGTCTCAACCTGGAGCACGTGGTGGCTAGCCACTGCTTCTACCCAGGGAAACTCGTATCTTAGATAATTGGAAGTGCAACAATCACTTTATCAATTCAATAACCATTCATATTCATACTCAGCCATCCGGATCATAACATATTTCACAACCAACTATGATTCATTATCATATACAGCCATTCCGACTCATAACATATTACACAAACAGTCATAATTCGTTATCATATATAGCCATTCCGGCTCATAACAAAATAGCACTTCCACCATCCAACATCATCAAACTCATAAAGTCATCATTCAAGCCATAAATCACTGCTTCTCAATTCACTTCACTTTGAAATAAAAAAATCAGTTCTTTTCAGCCTTGGCTTTAAAATTCTCATTCCTCAAATCATTTCAGGCTCATAAGCCACTTTTACTCAAAATAGGTTCCCTTTTTAAAACAAGGCCACCCTCGGCATCCTCTTTCCAAAACTTCCAAAACCATTGCAAATTAAAGAACTCTTCTGAAATATTCAAAATCATCCATCCAAAAATAGGATTTTGTAAAAAAGTTTCTTGGCAGAGTCTCAAGTCTTTAGGGGAGCATAACATAATTCATTTCCTCAAATTCATTCAAAATCTGTAAAACCTTAATTTTCTTGATTTGAATAAATGAAAATAAGAATAGAATTCAAGCCAAACCAAGTCGTGTAATCAGTTACTCCAACCACATTTTCAAAATCATTCCTTTTACTTAAACTAAAACAAATTTCAATACCATGCTAAAAATTTGAAACGTTTCCAACGGCTCGGAAATCATTTTAGTTTTGCTAAACCAGAACTCAAAGAATACTTTAAACCTTCCCTAAAACGTCAAAAATTACAATTTGTAAATCGAAATCCAAGTTCTTTCAAAGTCACTAAAACTTCTATAACTGAAATCTTTAAGTCAAATTCAAACAACATAAATCATGTTTCAGTCAAATCCAAGGAAACCTAAACTCCTTCCACCTCTTAAACAGCCTTAAAAACATAATTCTCTTCCAAATGACTTGCACCCAAAAATATAGTACTTCTCTTAGGAAACCAAGCTAAGACATAATCCTCTTTTCCAAGATTCTTTTCAAAACATAATTTTATCACTTTCAGAAATAATCCAAGTGAAGAAAATAAAAGTCTTAAATTCACAATTCTCCAAGTGAAATAGTAAAGGCCTTAAATTCATAATTTTACGAATAACATTTCCAATTAAAGTCCCGAATTTTATAGAAATTTCGACAGCACCTCCCCTAAAACTTGGACTTTGCCACCCTTTCCGGGTCCCAACTTAACCATTCCGCAACCCTCTTCAATGGGTTCAAAACCAAATCAATTCAAAATCAAGCTGTTTTCAAGGGTGCATCATGTTTAGATTTCAAGATCACCAAATTAAGTTCAAATCAATTTCTAAGAGGATGAACTCGATTTCAAAGCTTTTACAAATTAACTTTAAAGAAGCATTTCAAGAATTGTCCGTTTCACGAAACCGAACAATAACCCAGCCAATCAAGCATTCATATTCATCCAAGACAACCAACAACTACATAAGACTTATACAATCACTCAAAGATACATTTTCTCATGTCAATATCCATATATAATAATTCTATTTCACAAAATGTGGTTTCTGAAAAGGCCCCTACCTCGACAAATTGAAACTATAGTCCAAACGCCTCTCAAAAATCCTTTTGACTCGACCCAAAATCAACGTCAGCTTCAAATCACAGCCCCACACATTTTTGCGGCAGCATAAACAGCTCTAAATCACAACAATCAACCTCGGTTACTAAATCCTAAGAACATTAATATCGTAAAGGATTTAATACAATATAGAACACTAACGCGGGGCTTTCGAAATAGAAATACTTACTGAACTAGCGAAATGAAATAGTGTCGGGCTCTGAACCAGTTCGACGACATCCCGGTAGCCACCTCAAGCGGTAGCGGCGACCTGAACAACATGCAACGACAATGAGATTCCCAGAAACTCAACGGAAAGAAGAATCAATTTAAAACCCTTACCGACAAAATTTTTTGGCGACGGCAGCAGGGTCTCAAGCGGCAAAAGCGGCCAGAAATTTCGGCGATGGTTCCGCAACAACCGCGCCACACCCGGTGAGCAGAACGGCAGAAACAGCGATGTAGTCGCTCCGAATGGCAAGCAACGGCGACGGACAACATCAGCGGTGGTGAAAAACAGTGGAGACGGTGAGGAATCTAAGGCAGGGAGGCACGGCTGCACGAACAGAAACCCTCCCTCTGCCGATCTCTCTCTCTCTCCTCGAGCTTCTCTCTCTTTTGAATCTTGCCGGTGGTTGCCATGGGAGCTCGACGGCGGCGATAGCACACGGCAGCGTAGCGAGTCGCGCTCCTCGCGTCACTAGCCCGTGTCCTCCTCCCTCATTGTCGCGCAGTCTCTCTCCTTTGGGCTCTCTCCTCCGCAACGTCAATGGTGGGGACATCACGAGCTCCTCACGCACAGCAGTCCGGCGGCAGCTCCACAGGACGGCGACGACAAGGACTACAGCGGTGGCGCGACGCGGTGAGTGCGACGGCGACGCGGTGAGCTTTGGCCGTGACGAGGAACGGTGCCGTTCTTCTCCTCTGGCTCCCTCCTCCGCGTCACACCAGCGACGATGGCGGTGAGTGGCGAGCAGCTTGGCGGTGGCGACGAGGCCCACCAGCGTTGGCTCATCCCTCTCTTCCTCTCCTGCCGCAGCTCTCTGACTCTCTCTTCCTTTCTGCTTCGTTTTTCTTTCTTATTGCAGCGTTGCTGCTACTGGGTGTTGGGGGAGGGTTTTGGTGGCTGTTAGGGTTAGAGGGGATTAGGGTTTTGAGTAAAATTAGGGTTAAGGGTAGTTTTGTAATTTCAAATAAATGTAGGGATAATACAGTAATTAGAAATAAATTTTAATCCAATAATAATAATGTATAAAAATACTATTTGTTCATCAACTTTACAAATTATTTTCAATAAAATGTTCAAAATTCAAAAATTAAAAATAATATAATTAATTTCTTTATTTTCCAAAACAGCAGTATTAATATTTTAACATATTAATTATTTATTCCAAATCATATAAAATTTTTATTATTTCATAACTACCAACTTTATAATTTAAATATAGAAAATAATCCAATAATTTTAAAATTGGATAATAATCTTAATTTATTTCAAATTCAATTAATCAAAACTTGCTTTAATTATCTTTAATAGAATAATTTCTAAAATTAAGATTGTAAATAACTATATGATTTGAGACTTGATCATAATAAGACTTTTCAAAAGTCCTGCGTCTTACAAAAGATTAACTCGTTCCTGTTTCTTCTAGTAGAGTTTCCGGTTGTGAAAAAGAAAATGTTCCAAGAAGTCACATAAGAATTGCGAGTCCCTAAACTCAGATTGCTCTCCAGCCAGCTTTACATGTCTTGGTTGAAGAACTCGATGTGATTAGTATTATTGACATTTTTGACCCAAATGCTACGGATGTAAGGACAGTCCCAGAGCACATGGAGCAGGGTCTCTTCATGGTTATGGCACCTTAGGTAGCTTACATCATTGGTAAGACCTCTTCTCTGCGTTCTAGAATTTGTGAGTAAAGCTTTATGTTTTAGAAGCCAAACAAAAGTTTTTAGACATTGAAGAAGTTTAAGTTTCCAAATTTGTTTGAAATTGATGTCTGGAATATCATCATTGTCATAGTATTTCTCATAGGCAGACTTTATATTGAACTCCCCATTAGGGATAGGGAGTCAGGCAATAGAATCAGGCCTTAATTCCTCTTGTGGAGCTTTGATTACCTTGATAAGTTCTAAGATTTCTTCTGGAAGGAATTGAGTCACTTTTTCCCAATCCCATCTTCCATCTTGATTAGCAAAGCTTTTTAGTCTTTCCTCCTTGCTATCTTCGTCGAGATTAACCAGGGCAAAGTTCCAAAGAGTATCAATATCCGATATCTAATGGTCATCCCAAAATCTAACAGAATTTCCATCACCGATCCTCCAAATAATGTTCCTTTTAAAAATGTTCTAGATTTTGACTATCCCTCTCCAAGCATTTGAGCAACTGGTTTTCCCGACAACCTTAGGAATCATCTCACTACCACATCTATATTTAGCCCTCATGACCTTAACCCAAAGAGACTGAGAATTGGTGATTAGTCCCCAGGCCAATTTCACGAGATACAAATTATTTGGTTCTTGTGCCTTTCTCAATCCAAGACCTCATTTATTTTTTCGTTCGTAAACTGCATCACAATTAAGCAAATGGATTTTGGATTCTCTGTCACTGGAACCCCAAAAAAAATGTCGATAAATTTTATCAATTTGGTTACAAGTTTCCTTTGGGATCTTCATAATTTATATCACATGCATATGGATAGAAGAAAGAACTAACTACACTTTCCTGCGTGAGAGAGAGAGACTTCATATTCCAACTAGAAAGTTTATTAGTCATCTTGTCAATGATGAATTGAAATTGTTGCTTGTTACATCTCTCATGCATGAGGGGCACACCGAAATATTTACCCAAATTTTTGGTGAGGTTTATACTAAGGTGGCCATTGATTTCTTGATGAATAGAGTGATGCACATTCCTTGAGAAGTAGACACATGATTTCTGGAAACTCACTTTTTGACCTGAGCTTTTGCGAAACTTAGATAGCGCCTCCTTTATCACCAAAATTTGTTCTTTATTAGCTTGAACAAACAGGATTAAATCATCTGTAAAACAGAGGTGAAAGAGATTAGAATTGCCTCTAGAAAGCTTAATAGGTTTCCACTTTCGTTCCCTTACGAGGGAATAAATTAAGTGAGAAAGTCTCTCGATATAAAGCACAAGGAGGTAAGGTAAGAGAGGATCTCCCTGTCTAATACCTCTAGTATGATGGAAATCTTCGGATTGAAAATTCCAGAGAAGGTTCATAGTAGAAATCTTTGAGTATCCACTATGAAATTCCAACTTAATCTATTGTAGGTATTTTCAAGATTAATCTTGATGGCCATAAATCCTTTGCCACTCTTCTTAATCCTATAGTGTGAATGACCTCTTGAACCACAAAAATATTATCAGCGCTAATTCTACCTAGAATAAAGCTTGCTTGATAATTAGCAATAAGATCAGGTATATAGATTTTTAGTCTTTCAGCAATAATTTTAGTAATATTATAGCATATATTACACAAGCTAATAAGTCTAAAATGAGTAAAATTTTCAGGTGCTTAAGTTTTAGGAATAATATTAATAAACGTCTAATTTACATCCCTAATCTGTCCAAGATCCTTAAGTATTTTTAATCCAAAAACATAAAGATGCTTTGATAGTATCCCAAGAAAATTGGAAAAACTTGGCTGAAAGACTATCTTTTTTAGGGGCTTTCCATTTGAAGATAGCACTTCTAATTTCTTGAAGAGATACCTCCTCCCCAAGTTTAGCATATCCTGCTCAGCAATTATAGGAAAAGCATCAGAAATAGAAAAAGAAGAATAAATTATGTCATAAGTATATAATGATTTAAAAAAGGATACACCCATCGCTTTAAAGATATTAGGATTATCAATCCACTCCCTATTGCTATCCTTAAGTGAAGTGATTTTGTTTCTTTTTCTTGAATCACAATCGCTTCATATTCTTTCCATAAGTTCTTTTGCAGCTTGTCTAAGAATGGAGTAATGTCACAAGATAGCATGCAATTTACGCCTTCCATCTTAAGAAGCAAACTGTTCTTCTTCTTAAAGATATGATCAAAGACATCTTTGTTTCAAATTTTTGCCTTTCCAACAAAAGTGCTGATATTATGAATTAGCTTTACTTCTTTCTCCCAACTCCACTCCATGAGGGCCTTATAGTCATTGTGGAGTATCCAAGGAGCAAGCAACTTGAATGGCCTATCTTCTCTTTTCATATTGGCTTGACTTGTAAGACCCAGAATTGTTTGAAAAATCTTATTATTATGAACTAATTTCAATTTGTTTATTCATTAAAGGCTTTAATTTTAGAATTTTTTATCAAAGATAATTATAGCAAGTTTTGATAAATTGAATTTGAAATAAACTAAGGTTTTTATCTCACTTTACAATTATTGAGTATTTTTTTATTTACAATTTAAAATTTTAGAAATTTAAAAATAATGAGGTTTTGACTATTTAAATTAGAATTTTTATCTAATTTTATAATTATTGAATAATTTTTTATATTTAAATTATAAATTTTAGCAGTGGTAAAATAATAATAATTTTATACGATTTGATGTAAATAATTGATATTTTAGAATTTAATATCTTAAGTTTTATGAATAAAGAAAATTAATTACATCATCTTATATTTTTAAATAAGAATACTTGATTGAAACCCAAATAGTAAATTGATACAATAAATAATATTTTTAAAATAATTTTAAGGAATTAAATTATATTTCAAATTAATACTCTATACTCTAATTTTATTAAAATTATCCTACCCTAATTAACCTAAAAATCCCCAAAGTGAAACCCTAACCCTAACTTTATTTCATATTCTCACACAAACCCTAACTAAACACAACACACACTTTCCCCCAACCCTAGCTGCCAACCCCCTTCCCTAAACACTACATACAACAACAACAGAAAACAAAAGAAAGAAAGAAAGGAGAGAAGGGAGTGGGAGAAGAAGAGAAGGAGGAGGGAGGAGTTATTGCCTGTCACCACCATAGAGCCGATAGGAGTCACCGTCGCCAAGTTCAGGGGCCGTCACTGAAGGAAGCCCGAGACGGAAATGAGGGAGAGACGAACCAAAAACCACGATGAGGAAGGAGTAGGAGGCCGTAAGGCAGACATGCATCATTTGTATTTGTGTGTATTATTTGGGTGTGCATCTTGTATTTGGTTTGTCTAATTGAATAATTGTATCTATCTGCTATTTGACCTAATTACTCTATCTGTACTCTTTTTGTGTATGCTTTGTATTATTTTATCTGTGTTTGAAAACTAACAGATCTCTCATGCTGGCGGTGGTGATGTTGGGGGTTGTTCCTGATGTGGTGATGGAGGTTGAGGTAGATTGGACTTGGTATTGCCCCGATACTTTAGATTATGTACTGGATGGATAAGAATCAGCGATGTAAGTTGGTTGGGTAGGAAGTCCTTAGGCATGCCCTTGGTCTCTTCGCTTTTAAATGATTTACTTTAGAAATTTGTAAACTAAAGAAGATTCTTTACGATATTTCCGAAGTAAGATTTCTTATAAAACTTTTTCAAAGTGTATTTTAAAAAGAAACTGTTTTTATAATGGGATTTTTCTATTTACAAGTATTTCTTTGCTTTGATGGTATTTCTTTTCCTACTGAGAACCTGTGAGGACGATGTTCTCACCCCCTACAGATTTTCTACAAAGCTATATGTATTTGTATTTTCTGTTTTTGGTTTAGTTGAGATTTTTTCCCTCGTCATTTGTCATTTTGGTTACAGAGGGGTAGGACCTATATTTGAGAATTTTTGAAATAAGTCTATGTATATAATGCTATGTGAATATACTTATGTTATTAAGTGGTTTAAAGTAAAGGCTTTTCGCTTTTATAATTAAAAATTTACTTGTATTTCGCAGAGGCTCAATATTAAATAAATAAAGTACTAAATAAAAAAGATTAGAGGTAGGTAACGCCTGGACTTTTAATGCAATCATGAGGTACTAAAAGTTAGGATGTTACATGATTGAATTCGAGCAAGATGGGTAAATGATTTGAAGTCAAGGTTGTACAAAAATCTGTCCAGCCTTCTTGTCGTATTGCCTCTCTGCCAAGTAAAAGGTGGACCCGAAAATCCAAGATCGCTAACACCACAAAGATGGGTACAAGATAAAAATCTATTATGATCTTTAGATAGGTTTGAGTTGTCTCCAGTATCATCAAAAGACAAAATAGAGTTGAAGTCACCCCCAATGCATCATGGTCCTTGTGCATTATCAGCTAAAGCCTCCAATCTACCCTAAAGACTCCTTCTAATCTGTGTATGAGGATTGTCATAGACTGCTGTAAACCACCAAAAATTATTTTGAGAATCACTAATCTTTAGATGAATAAGCTGGCGCTCAATAGATATAGGCTCAGTCTTCCAAAAAGCTTTATTTCATAAGCACCAAATGCCCCCAAAAAATCCATCGACTTCACTAATACACCAAGAATCAAAGTTCAATTTTTTTATTATTTTTATCTATTTTATTATCTAACATGAGTTTTCAATAACACAAAAACATTAGCATTATATCTATAAGACATATCTTCAATAATATGAGAGAGCATTTTAACAATAACTCCTTTACAATTCCAAATTAATAAATTCATGAATAAAAAAAAGATAAGGATAAAAAAATCTTCTTGAGAATAGGCCTTGGGCTTGAAGGAGATTCCTCCTTTTCCAAATTCTGGTCATCAAGAATGACCATATCATCGGTGATTAAACTTTCATTTGTGTCACCTGGGTCAGGAAGATTATTTGTCGTGCTTCCATCTCCTTGGTCGAAATTAGCTCCACCCATGTACCTTGAAATGAGGGCCATGATAGTGGTATCTGCTGCATCGGAATAGAAATAAATTTCCCATTTTGTTGTTGTCTAGCTAGCCGTTTCTATAGCATGCTAAAACTCCTCCAATATTCTTGATGATCTCTTTGACTTTCTCTTTGTCTTTAGATTTCTCCAAATTCTGCACCTGAGCTTGAGGCATAGCTTTTACAACACATTGATTGTTACTTGATTTGGGTTGATTTTGAATCAGGATCTTCTTTCTATTTTGGTTAGCATTTTGTCTTTCAAAATAAAATTTGATACTTTAGATTTTTGTTGATTTTTCTAAACTGATGAGAAGTTGTTAGACTTTGACATGTTCTGTCCAAGCCTTCCTTGATTTTCTGCTTCAGATTTTCTATAATAATTTTTTTCCTTTTCAACATTTATGTCTTGATTTTTTTCATTTGTAGATTCTAGATCATCTTCAGATAAAACTTGGTACCTTGAAGTATAAAAACTTTCCGTTTTTTCTTTGGAAATATCCTCAGGTCTTGCTTTATTCGTTCTAGAGTATTTTTAACCAGCATCCATGGCCCAAATGGGTTGTCATTATTGCTAATATGATTCCTTCCAAGATTGTTTGTAATCTAATTTTTTTGAGATTTTTTCCTAATTTTGCGCCACTTGAGAATCCTTTCTGTTTTGGTGCTCTTTCTCCAACGATTCTGTTTTTCCCCCATGCCTTGTTGTCCTCCCCTTTTCTGGTGGTTTTGGCCGCCTCGGTGGCTGAATTAACCATATGGCAGATTATCTCTCCAAGTGCTTATTATACAGTTCCGCTGGAAGATTTAAAATTTTGATTCATACAGCCACCTTACGAAAATCTAACTCCTAAGGAAGAAAGAAGGGCCTCCAAATTTGTACGAATAAATAGTGATTTGCAATCATTCATGGTCTTTCAAACAGTGCATAAGCATAGTATTCTTGATTAAAGAAACTAACCAAGAAAAAATTTTCTTCATGGTCCATGATTTTGACTACATCCTTTCTAGCCCATCACTTGAGGACCCATCTTTCCATGGCTTGAAGGTTGAGAGACTTGCCTAAAGGCTAAATAACCAGAAAAATTTTCTATGGTCTACACTAATCTTTATATTCCTCTAGAGAAACATAGATGATGGGCTTTGGATTGAAGGGAGTCTTAAGTTATCCACCATATCCATAGATTCTTTTTCAAGAATTATGCCACTAGTAGTCGTGGTAGTACCTTCTGCCATGTTTTTAGGTTGATGTTGATCCCCTCGGCATCCATCTTTGCCTTCATGTGAGTAGTATAAGCAATAGAATTCTCTATCATGTCTTCAGATTGGGGCTGATCCCCCACATTGTCCATCTTCACCTTTTTAGTACTTCTAACCACCAGATCTTCTTCCTCCATTGATCGCTTGTCGAGATCTGTTGAAAGAATATCAGAACTTGTGTTTTTTATATTGTTATTATTCAATTATCCAGTATTCCCATTATCGTTATATTTTTGAGATATAAATAATCAATTTTTAACAATTACAACTGAGTTATAACAAGTATATCATTATGAATCATTATTTAATTACACAGCATTTAAAATCAATTCAATATGTACGTAAGTAATTTTTTTTAAATAAATGAAAAAGACTAGACACACTAATTAAGAGAATTTGCCAAAATTGCATTGAACAGTACAAGAAAAATACCTATCCAACTACACTTGAAAAGTGTAGTTAAAAATGAAAAAAAATTATGCCTTTGGCTAAGACTACGCTTTTTTTACTTTGGAGATGCTTTAGTGGGGGATGCCTATTCGGCCGTTGCATATTCTCAAAGACTACCCTTTTCTGTATCAAAAGCTACACTTTTTGCGTTCAAGAATAGGGTGTGCTTTTCAAGTAATGCTACTCATGACCAAAAGCTACGCTTTTCAGCTTTCATGCTTACTAGAATAGGCTACACTTATCTTTACTACTGAATTATCTTTAAAACGTAGCCACATTGTATACCATAGGTCCATAGCTATTCTATATAAGTGTAGCCTTATGTCCCTCAAACAGTGCGTAAGCATAATCTTCTTGATTAAAAAACCAAGAAGAAATTTTTTTCATGATCCATGATATTGACCACATGCATCCTTTCTAGCCCATCACTTGAGGACCCATCCTTTTTCCATGGTTTAAAGGTTGAGAGACTTGCCTAAAGGTTTAATAACCAGGGAAATTTTCTATAGTCTGCAGTAGTCTTCATATTCCTTTAAAAAAAACCTGGATGT